>NC_056734.1:82112135-82282135 GCF_019279795.1 Protopterus annectens | reverse complement strand
ACAGGTGTAACATCCTAATGGACAGCAGATGAGGACATAATGGAAAAAAGTTGTAGCAGGAGGGCTAATCACATATCAGTATGGTACTGTATGGACTGCACAGTGAAAATGTTTATGTGACTGTCACACAAGGTGATATAACAATGGAGAAGATGTCTTTGTGAGATAAACATCCTGACATGAACAATGCAGAGGACATCTTTCAGGGATGTTATATACAACTGGGGTTGGGGGCATATTTTGAAGCTGTGCAAACTGATTAACTGTTTTGCCTTAATATGAGTGTAATGTCAGCAGAGGTCTCCAACAAGTGGGAAACAGTTACAAGCTCATGGAGTGCAGTAAAATAAGCATGCACAATCGTGGACAATATCAGAATAATACCATCAATTACCCCATGTCTCTGACACAACATACGTGATTCTGAGTGATCATATAGGATTCTGCATAAACACACTTGTACAACTATTATGACATGTCAGTAATCTAGGAAGGTAATCAAGCACAACATCCTGACACTGTAACATCTGCTGGAGGTATTAGGAGGGACATGGCTATACCTGTATGTGATATTAGGATCACTACAAGCTAGTTGACTGGTGTGCCTAACAGATATATATGGCACAATCCAGATTGTCACGAAGGTAAACCATGCCATCAATGTTGTCAAACAGCTATGTATGTACTGTATGCATCACTGGAACAGTTGTCACACATGCATCTGTTGTAACACCTTGATGGGTGTTCCACACCATCAGACAGTAATGTTTATGCAACAAAAAGAATACAGTATGGCATTTAAGATGTGTGACAGCTCACTGTGGCAAAGGTGGTACACTTCAGTTACACATCACTGGAAGATGTGTAGGGAGGTACATGAAGAAGGGTGCATTGTACACAGTTATTGTTGTGATGAAGGCTGTGAACTATGGAGTTGTTATGGCCTTTGATGTGGATGTCTTTCACATACTGAGTAACTGTGTTACATACAAGGGAGTAGTCAGCACTGGTTGCCACATGCTGGTGGACATTCCACATACCATCTACCCAAGTAAACAGGTCACATACCAGTTGGCCATCTTATAGGGTGTGATGCCTGCATTATCCTTGGAGTGTGCATTTGTTTTCACAATGTAACATATCCCACCATGTTTTGTTTCTTCTCATGTGTTGTCATGGTTGTGGCAACAATCTTTGGTGTGTATTGATCCTGTCTTTGTTATACTAATATCTCAGTTGGAGTCAATGATTGCCCACAATCTGTAGTCCTTCAGACAGCTGTTTCGACACAGGATGTGTACGTCATTCGTGACATCTGTGATTTAAATAATGGAGAGTAAAGGGCCTAGCAGACCACCCTGATGTACAGACCTGACCACTGGACCTGAGATATAGGTCCCTTCACACAGTACAATATATTTAGATGCCACGTATGTGATCCACTGGTCTACCCACTTGGTGATGTAGGTGTTTATGGCCACATCTGACAGTGCTGAGTGAATAACTCAGTGTGGATTTGTGTCAAATGCCTTGGCCTGGGAAAGTTCCACAGGATGATAGTGTTGTCATCATGCAAGCCCTCGATGGCCTCTTTGAGGACATCTAACATATGTAACAGACATGGATGTAGCATTAACAACTCACAGAAGTCTGTTGCACACAGCCAGGAAATTACTACTGTTCATTTAGAAAAGGTCCATGATGACATGTTAGTCTATATCACAGATGAGGAGAGTCAAGATGTGTCTATACATGGATGTATCAGCTGCTGCCCCCCCCCCAACTCAGATCAATGCATGTTCATGTACACCATTCTACTGGAACACAGCTCATATGGAGGGTGTGATGAAGTGTGTATTCCACTGTGTCTGGAAGGTATATGTGCTGAGTCATGCTATAGGCAATCTGTGATTTTGTCACAGTTCATCGATTCTATGTGATACACATGAATGAAGGTAAGATATTTCATACTTCCTTTCTTGATATGGGCTAGGATTGTGACACAATCCCCCAGTCAGGTATCACTGAGAAACTCTCCCAGGTGGGGATTAACCCTTACTTTACTAGATGGTTTGTGATGCCCCACCACTGAACCACTAATCAAGGAGCCTCAATCCTCACCACTGGCAACAGTGGGGGATGTACACTGAGAGGATGACAGGTATACACACAGTATTTCCAGATGCAGCTCTCTGCATCAAGTGCAATTTCCCTTAAGGGCACACAGAGACCACAGTCAGTCTGGGGCTGGTTTCTCCCTCTTTCTCCAGATCCCCAATAAGACTCCCCACTGGCACAGCTCTATAGAGCTGAGATTTCAGCTGAGTGAACAAGCCAAGACCTCCAGCATCCTCTCTGTCCAATCAGTGCTTCATGTCCCTGCCTAAGTAGCTGACAGAAACACTACCAGTACCTCATATCCTGCCCAAGTAGCTGACCATCACACTCTTTTGGGTTTCACACACACACACACACACACACACACACACACACACACACACACACACACACACACACACACACACACACACACACACCTGTGAAAGGCTGGCACAGGATTACTAGCTATGCCCCCTTTTGCCCAGACTATAAGGTAATTATAACTGCCACCAGCCAGCTCATTATCAGCTTCTTTAAGGCCCTTAGCAAAGGGTGTCTAGTCTTACTGTGTAATGTTACTATCAATACAAGTGGTAGTTTGACCAAGAACAAGGCTATTAGGAGTGGCCCACAGTGTCACCAAATAAATATGCAAGTACTCTGAAAACATAAACATCTCTACACAGATCAGCCACAGTGAATGGTTTAAATGTATTTAATCATAAATAATAAGAGAACTATACAATACTAAATATATATTTACAATGACATCAGAGTTCAAAATCACAGGAAATATTTAAACCAACTTTGCAGGACAGTCTCAAATAAATAAAGAAAAATATCTAAGCTAAGCTTTGCTATATTCCTGACTGTATCTAAGAGAATTATACTATTCCCTGATAACTTACTTCATCAGAGCAAGGCAGGTGTGATGAATGGATCTTCTCTAGTTGTTGTTGCCAGCTCAAAGACAGAATACAGAATGCTGTGTCTCTCTCGGAGAATTCTCAAATTAATATCTCAAATATTACTGCTGGTCTAGCTTGCAGAATGACATCATTTCTTGTCATCTGACTTCTATTCCCTAGGCCAAAAACAACCAATGATGGCAGTTGGCAGCATTTAGCATCTACCTGTAAAAATACATAGACAAGGGCTTTTCCCCAGATCCTTGGCAAATGCTGGAAGTCATAAAGCAATAAAGCACTTCCAAGGCAATACAGAAAGCCTCTCAGCACAGACTCTGTGTCTGTAGCTGCCAAAAAGTCATTTAATTTCAGCTATTTTTCTGAAGTTTTCCTGGACTGAAGCTAACCTCTTGGGTTCCAGTTCCACTGTTAAACTATATACATGTAAACAGTTACAATAGTGCATGTACATTTCTGTTCTCTTCCAGCAGGGCACACTGTTGCTACAACTTTAAGCTCAGTACTTTATAAACTATCTTTTCAACACACGTCTGTAAAAACCTAGTTTGATATATACATGACATACAGCTGTAATGCATTTGCAACACAAACATCTTACATGAAACATGTTGATATTCACAAATGACATATGATTATTTACAAAATTCCAGGTAGCTGTGCTGGCAATATCTCCTTTTGTCACATGGCCAACCAACTCGCTCATCAAGAGAACACATACTGTGAAAGTTGGTAAATCAACTTCTACCAGTAGCGCTGTCACCACTGGCACATCCCAGGGATCTGTGCTTCACCATTATCTGTTTGGAAACTATTTCTTGACAGTCCAGGCTAAAGTATATGGCATTTGGCTTGCCAAGTTTGCTGATTCTTGCATACCGGGTGCAATCATTGAGTCCACCAGTGATGATAACACAATAAAAGAGGGACTAACACAGACAAATAATTAGTGCCAAAGCCACACATTCTACAAATAACCACTGAAATGTGTCATTATTTTGGCCTTTTGCAAAGTGGAATTCCCTGGTAATACAGCATTAACAACACCCCCCATACTGAAACACAGTGGTGCAAGACTTGGGAACACATGTAGATAACAATCTGAACTTTGATCACCCAGTTGCCACAGTGGTATGGGAAGACTACATTGTGCACCTCATAAGTAAGGCCATCATATTCAGATCTGAGGATTATATAACAGCACTGTACTAAAACCTCATCGGAACAGTAATAGAGTATAATTCTCCCTTTTACATGTTGCTCATCAGACACCTGCAACAACAGGTGGAGAGACCACATTGGTTTCTCACCAAAAAAATACATGGCCTACAAACCATGTCATGATATACGTGGACATACTGAAAACCATGTCACTGTAATCTGTATTGTATAGGATGAGGTAACTTGGGGCTGGTCTCCAGGCCAGTCTCTGACACTGCTCTGGTGGGAATACTGTACATCCACAAATCAGTTATAGCTAGTGACATCAGCAGAGTTAAGTGAGAGGAAGATGGTAATAGCAGTGCCCCACATGCTGGTGTAAAATGCACTCTGTAATATCAAACAAGGGCACACCCACACACACCCACACACCCACACACACACACACACACACACACACACACACACACACACACACACACACACATGCATTGACTGCAGTGAGAGCAGAAACCCTACCTGAGTACACACTCTGTATTTAAGGCAAGTTCCATAGCTCAAGTCTGACTTGGAGAGTGTTAGACAACATAACATACCTGGAGACATCAACAGTTTCCGGTGAGGAGAAAATGCTAATAGTAGTGTCCCAAATACTGGTGTAAAATGCACATTGTAATGTCAAGGGCACAAACACACACATATGGCTATTGACTGCAGTGAGAACAGAACCCCTAACTATATAAGTATACTGACTAGAGAACTCTGTATTTAAGGCAAGAACCACAGCTCAATTCTGACTTTTGCAAGGCTGCAGGACAACTTATGGTGGATGACATCAGCACTGGATGTTGAACAGAAAATGGTGGGAGGCCTGCATGAAATGGATGTATAGGGTTGTGTAAGTGTCAAAATACTGTAAATCCATGGAACTGGAGTGATAGCTACCAGATACACACTTATGTTCTTCTGGCTAGATAGACACACACACACACACACACACACACACACACACACACGCACACACACGCACACACACGCACACACACGCACACACACACACACGCACACACACGCACACACACACACACAGCTCCTAGCTGACTGCAGTGAGAACAGAACCCCTACCTAGCTACATACACTGACTAGAGAACACAGTACTTTACGCAAGCACCACAGCTCAAGTCTGACTTTCGCAAGGCAGCAGGACAACTTATGGTGGATGACATCAGCACTGCAGGTTGGAGGGAAGATGTTGGGAGGCCTGCATGAAATGGATGTGTTGGCTTGTGAAAGTCTCAAAATACTGTCAATCCATGGCATAGGGGTGGTAACTGTTGCATACACCCTTATGCTCTTCTGGATAAACACACAAACACACACACACACACACACACACACACACACACACACACACACACACACACACACACGCACACACGCACACACGCACACACACACACACGCGCGCGCGCGCTGGCGCCCACATCCTAATTGACTGCAGTGAAAACAGAACCCCTACCTATCTAAGTACACTGACTAGAGAACACACTACTTTACACAAGTGCCACAGCTCAACTTTAACTTTTACAGGGCTACAGGACAACTTATGGTGGATGACATCAGCACTGGATGTTGGAGAGAGGATGTTGGGAGGCCTGCATTAAATGGTTGAGTGGGCATATTCAACTGTCAAGATAGTTCAAGTTCTGCATGTTACCAGATTAATGAGTGTGCAATGAGTAGTATGTGGTGGTTGTGTTCCAATGTGCAAGTATAGATTAAGAGACAGCTTTACAAACTATATGCAAACAGGTGTCCACATTACTGCAAGTCTTTAAACATCTGAATGTGTATTGTCATTCTAAGAATGTGCTTGGCATATCAGACAACTTTTTTAAATTATTTTTTGTAGTGTGGTTGAAATATTTGTCAATAAGTACTGTGAAACTAGGGTTGCATTGCATGGGGGGAGCTAACACCTGGCTGCATTGTAAATATCTGACATATTTTTAGATAGGGCCTTCATTTTATGTTTCCACATCTAGTTTCATGGCATGAAGACTAAATGGGTAGTAAACAGAATTAATGTGAATATTTACTTTGCATAGTGCGAAGGCTAGTAGCAGGTTTGTTCAATGGCTGGCAGAGTGTTTGCACATGTGGGATGCACAGTTCTACTGCTTTCCCTGTTTGTGCACAGTTAAGCAGTGCAAACATGTAAGGCTCACTGCTAAAATTATGAGTGTTAGTGCTGAGTGCATGAAACACACCTGCTCCTTAGTTGACTCTGTGGTAGCAGGTTTAAATGCATTAACACATTTATTTTTGATGAGACTGGGTTTGATTCCAGAAGATGATACTGGGTTTGAATCCAGGTGTATTTATTCTTTATACTACATTCATCATGTGGTACTGTGTTTTACCTTAGCACGGCATGTTTAAGTGAAATTGTGTGGAGGTAAACTGCACCTTTAAAGAGCCATTCATCATCTCTTGGCATTAATGCAAGATGCCAAACTCCATGCAAACATAGAGGCCGAAAAGTGAAAGGCTCCATTGCTTTTATTGATACTTATGAGTGTTGTGCGTGATCCTATTTTGTGACCAGATTATAGGTGTTAAAATAGGGTAGGTAGGAAAGTGGTAAAATGGGGAGCAAGCAGGGGAAAACAAAGGGAAAGAAATACATGAATAAGCATGAGAGAGGTAGGAAAGAACCATTTCTTTAACAGTGTAAACTGAAAATATGTATAGAATATTAGCTGAATTTCAACTGTTACCTCCACAAAGATGGGTGACAACACCCCAATCATGTTGTATAGCCAATTGGACCAAATCAAGTGTGACAGGAAAACACGCGCAAAACAAAAATGTATGGGTCAAATTTTTTTTTGTGGGACAGGTACCCATTTTTTTTAATTCAGTAAGAGAGGAATGCTGAGCTATGGACATTGGTAATTCTCAGTTAGGTAAGTTGGGTAGGTGAGGAAGCAAATGCAAACAAACAAGATAAGACACAGGGATGGTGAGGGACACAAAAGATTTGAGGATACCATGATTGGGGTGAAGGAGGGGACAACGCATCTCATGTCCATCAAACATGGAGACAGTGAGAATCTAATCCTCACCCACAGAACTGTCATCACTGCCCCCTTACCCTGCTGGGGGCTAGAGTGCTAGACATCTTCCCCTTTTACAGACCTAAGGGGCACTAGCCTTTCCATCTGAAATAGGTGTATACCAATGGTGTGGTGCACAAACGTTAGCACCAACCCTGGCATCTCCTGGTGGGTGATGAAATCTCCAGCTCTGCCATTACTCTCAGATGGTACCACAGCATCAGTTGCCAGGGCAATGCTACCTGAAAGCACAGGTAGTGCAGAGGCAGCAGAGGCAGTGCTGCCAGTTTGGGTCCCAGATGAGCTGGACATTGGTGCCAGAGCTGATGGAGTGGAGGCAGGCTGGCCCACTGAGGCTGGCCTACCTCGCTATCCTCTGAAGCATTTAGTGATATCTTACAGATAGATGACAATGAAACATTTTGACAACACATAATAGAAAATAAAAAAAAACAGCTAAGGGTTTGGGTGAGAGGGGAAAAAAAGAGATAAAATTAGTACCATCATATGTGACATACAATAAAGTATCACAGTTATACAAATATTTTATCTGAGCTATTATATTTAAGTATACATCATATCAACTACAAACTATAATTATGGATTGCTCAAAGTAATGCTTGCAATGTACATATACTGCACATATGCTTGGTCCAAGTATACTCATTACATGTAACAGCAGGTCATTTATCCCACTTGTATAGAATTTAATTTATGTAATATTATGAAGGAAATGCAGTATTGTATAGTTGTTACTTGTGATATTTGAACCCACATCCTCTGACTATAGTTAACACGACTCCTAAAGTTGGATTGTTCTACAGACTTTTGCATGCATACTTACTTTTACAGTTAGGATATGCATGGTTACATTGCTACTACTGTATATAGTACAAACCATCTATCATTAACTTTTAAAGTTAAAACATACTTCTCTTGTGGTGCAGACATATCACTTATTCCTCAGTCTCTCCAGACAATTAGCATGATCCTGCCAATTCAACTCAATTTTAGCATTAGCTGTGAAAAGAAACAAAAAGAACAGAATAGCATTATGCATACCAGTTTTGCCTGTATTTAGCTTTCTATGTATTAAAAATTCTGTTTATTAGCATACCCACACAACTGTGGGTTGTCACTTGTTTCAAACTCAGTCAACCATTAGTTAAGCATATCCCTTTTGCACCTTTCTATGTCCTTGAAGGGGTGCCTACACTGTTCTCCAGTGAGTGGGATGCCAGTTGCACTATTTTAAGCCTCAAATTTGTACTGGGAACCAGAATAGTCCACCTGCAGAAGCCTTTGGTTGTGGTGCTTTACTAGGACTCCAGTAAATATCCTGGACTCAAGAACACCTCACCTCTGAACCCTAAACTGGGCATCTTCCCCTCTAATGCCAGACATATATAATACTAAAAGTAAAGCAATGACAACTAATGATTTCCCACCAGTTCCTGTTATTGCATTTACTGGTAGTGCTCAAACCCAAGGAACAATACCAAGTGTGTTTGCACTATGTTAAGTGGAAAGCAAGAGTACCATGCAGGGAGGAAAGCAATTTTTGAAATTAGAAGGTTAATCTTCCACTTGACATTAGTTTGAGAGGTGTCTGCTACTGTACTTTTTAGGTGAGTTAACTTTGCAGATATGCACTCAGGGCATAAATTCTATGACCTGACACATTTTTGTTTTGTCTTTATACACTGATAAAATTGATTTTTAAAATGTGGGATTCAAACCTATGTATAAGGGACAAAATAATTTTGTCCACAGCAGTGATTTTCCATCTTTTCCATAGAAGGGCTGCTACTCAGACATAGTGATGAATCATTCATAAATACAGCTGACAGTTTGAGGTGCTAACCATGTATGTGTATGAACTGACAAGGTTCCTGTATATAGATTAATTTGTGTATGTGCCTTATTTAAGTGTGAAGGCCATCCAAGTCCAGATAGCAGAATTATATTTACAGAAATTTAGTAGACCTTATACCCTCAGTCATACATCTGAAAACACAATAAAATTGTCTTATCCCTCATAAATATAATTCATATAAGCTCCGCTATTTGAAGTGCTATAAGTGGATTGAATATAATGTGAAATGGAACAACAGTAAAACGTCTGGAATATCCTGTATTAGAGCCCAGGACCATGTGTATGGCAGCCGTTCACTTACACCTGTTACCACAAGAATGTTGAAACAGCACTTGTATATTTGTCTGTTCACTGCTACAAACTGGATTGTCACAACAGTAAAAATATGTTGTACTTCCTGTATTAGAACCCAGGACAATCTGTATTATAGCCCTAAACTTACAGTTACTGCCAAAGGAATAGTTAAATGACAGATGCATAATTCCCTATTAATTCTTATGTTTTGTGTGTTAACCGCCGTGCAAAGCCACTTAGCATGTTTATGAGGTGCCCAACAGAATGAATCGAATGTATTCATTTTAAATTGTTGACATCTGCATTCTGTTTGCAGGAGTTAGAAGGCTGCAGGTGTTGGGGAACCTTGTTAACAGAAACACAGCATCTCTTAATGGCATTGCACGATGGAAAGGAAAATTTGCAACAATGCATCCTTTATGACCTTTACACTGTCTACTCCTTGTCTGCAGGTATTCTGTCTGCTTCCTGTATGGGCCACTGCTAAGCTGACTGCAAACAAGATAAGCATAGCTAAAGCTGACATTCATTGCTAAGCCATGCAAAGCGCAAACATTGGCATTAATAAAAATAAAGGGAAAATTAGTTGAAATTAAGTAAAGCATAAACACCACCAAATTTTTGTTGGTACACATGAAATATTTTTACAAAGGTCTGGATTTCAACTCTCACTCCAATGAACTTTCAGAACACAGTAAGGGTGTCTTATCCCTCTTTGCCACACAAACAGCTTTGCAGCAGAAAACTGCAATAATTCTGCATACAACCAACTACATCATCCACAGTACTAACAAAATATATGATAGCTGTTTGTACATGTACTAATTTCAGTTGTAGTGCACTGAGTGATCACACAAACATTCATGACTATTGCTTTAAAAATGCAGTTCTGTCTTATATCTCTGTTGCTCATTCTTGTCTTATCTGAGCAGTAATCTGAGACATGCAGTTATTAAGGCATTCTGTATCACTGTCTTTAAAATGTTTAGGATATTTAATGTCAATAATATACAGTTATCAACAAATGAAGGGGAAATTGGATGAAATTGAACAGAAACTGTGAAATGTGTGCTGCTTACATTTATAATCTTGATACAACTACTCATACACTTTGTAATTCTAACCTGGCTGACACACCCACTGGAGGTAGGGTAGTCTGAGTTGCTGTTGTGTTTTTCTTTTCCCTACCAGTAATCAATCACAGCTGTAATCCATTAGCAACAAACAAACACTGTGGGAGTGCCTGCATTATGTTTATATCTGCTACACAGAGCCAAGTAATTGGGGTTCACAATTCTAATCAGTCCACACCTCATCTACATCTTCACCATGCTCACACCCCTAAATCTACACTATAAAAAGGGAAATGTTTAGCTAAGCAACCTGAAGGTGAGCAGACTTGTTTATGTGGATAACACAGAAGAGGACATTATTTTGGGATATATCTCCACAGAAGACTACTGACCTTGATAAAGTATACTTTCATTTTTCAGCTATATACTGCATATGCTGAAATGTCATTAAGAAAAATCTGTTAATATATACATGCATTAGCAAATGCTACTTGTATCTATATGCATTTCTTAGAAGTGTACTGATGGCATGGGCATGTTTGTTAGGGCATTTCCCTTTCTCAGATGTACAGCTTTATTAACTGTCATCACAAGTATTATTGCTACAACTGTTTTTATGTGTACACTTATCTATTGTTATTTCCATGAAATGAAAATGTCCTACACTGTCAATGATACAGGGGTATTAGCCTGTTAAGATGGACCATACACATCTCTAGGGGAGTGCTTGCCACAGGTAGACATGACTAGCAATAGCTTAAAATGGAATGTTCTGTGTTAAATCTGTGCATATGTTTCAGGGACGGTTCATTTGATAGCACTTTTAGTATTTCACTGATTTTTTTAGCAAAATTTGTCATTTGTCTATTCTTTTGGGAGTGGGAGCAAAGTTGCATTTCTGTTTTGGCACAAACAAGACATTTTGCTATTGTTATTCTCCCTGTTTCATATCCAACCTTGTTTTGTGTGTGAGTGTAATATGTTACAACCATGCAATTCCTGTTTTTATATTGCAATATCTTGACTCTTTTATGTTTCTCCAGTGGGTAATAGTGAAATGCTACCTTTTATGTGTTATCTGGAAGCAAGACTTTTAGTTATGTGATACTTATGTGTATTATCCTTCTGTTGTGTTTTACATCAACTAAGACTATGGCACCCAGTCATCCCAATCCCTGAAAACCCCACTTCAGTGAACCTGAGAATCAGGTAATTGTGGAAGCTTTTAGGTGATATGGTGCCTTTCTGCTTGAAAGGGGATGTGGAGGTCTGTCAGGTAGAATGCAAATTTGGCAGCAGATAGTTGCTGATGTGAATGCAGTAGGCAGCTACAGCAAGACATATGATCAGGTGTGCCATTGGGCCATTGACATGATTTCATTTGCATGGAGGAGAGCAGCTGGAATGGCCCATGATTGGATAGGTACTGGGGGTCCTGCTCCAGAGCCACCACTAATAGGAAATAAAGACTTCCTATCCACTGTCAGGGATCCAGACTGCTCCCTGGAAAGTGCAGAGCAGCATGTTATTGACATTGGTACTACTGTTTCAGGGAGGACAAGTATGCCCCAGGAAGACCTTCCAGGTAGGCTTATGTATCTAAACTGCTAAATACTCTTGTATAGTAAAATATTGACTGCAATACGTAAGTTCAGTTTAACAATAAATTCATTTGGGGGGGACTTTAGATTGATACAGTCAACAACACATTCTGATTGATTACACATGGGCTTAAGGTGGACTTGTCATCCAAGTTCTTGTTAAAATTATTAATAATGGATATATAAAGGGCAAATAAGTTTTAACCCCCCTGTGTTACTGTTAATTATGATGATGATGCTCTTACCTTTTGCTTAACTTCTTCCAGGGCCATCATCCATGGGAAGCATAGCATCATCTGCACATGGTAAGCTAAATATTTTTGTCAGTAGTGATGAGCAGTTCAAAGATATATATATTTTATACATATGTGTGATGTAGGTGTCAGGACTGCTGTGTTTATTACTGTACTGTCTGTAGTAGTGGCGCCACTATTACTTTGTTAGCATGCATTTGACTATAGTAGTGTAGCTTTTAATTTCTTTCCTGTGTTTTTTCCTTATTATCACAGGTGATCCTGACAGTGGAAGTGTAGAACTCTTAACACCTGGTGTCAGAGTATTGGCAGACCCTGGTGATGATGGTGGTCAAATACAGGCACTGTCAAGGGCTGCAGAGGTTGAATCTGACACTGAGGTTGACATTCCGTTATTCCATATATTTCCATCGGACACAGCCAGTAGGCATATGCCTACCCATTTCAGTGATCCCTCAGATATTGGACAGGTGGAGAGTGAGACGCTTGATCAGGGAAGTGTGGTTAGTGTGGCTTCAGTGCTTGTTGGCTCTGGCCATAGGCAACGTGTGGGTAATGTGCCACACAGTAGGGTTGTTAGGGGTGCCCAGAGGAGGCCTGCTGTCCATCCTCCACCTCGTCAAGGTATGTCTTCCTGTGCCACTTGATATATGTTTAGGGCCATCATGGAGGCAAAGGTACGTTCCTATACGTTCGCCAGAGAAATGTTTAGGATTATAGATGTGGCACAGGCTGACATGTATGACTGCCTCCACCTTGTTGCTATTTAAATGGATTAGAAGAATGACATGTTGGAATTTGCAGTGTCTGTGATGGAATGTCTGCTTAAAGGGGGGTGGCATCCTCGTGGGTGTATGTCAGCCACATCATCTGCTTTTAGCTGATGTGGCCATGAGTGATCATGCTCCCATAGTGGCACTACTTCTACTGCTCCATCAGTGATTGAGGTATATACACCCAGACGTGGCAGGCTATGGAGTCATGGTCCTGAGTGTGCTCATGAGGGGAGCTCATCCAGCAGACATCAGTCACATTCAGGCAGTGCAAGTGACCATGGGCATGGACATGCTAGTGCAACTCCTGGCAGAGCCAGTTCTCATGGTTGGGTACACCAACAATGAACTGCCACCTCTACCATGCACAGCTCACACCTGTCCAGCATACCAAGACATACAGTAGAGGTAGCACAGAGCTTGGCTGTGTTCATGCAGACACACACCACTTTCACTTGGAAGACCCCCCCACACACACACACACACACAAACACACATAACAACTACATGGTTCAGCTGTGGAGTTTAAAGTTAATTTTGTCTCAATGGCCATTTGGTATTTTATCCAAATGTCTGCTTGGTTCTTTTTCTTACTCACACACACTTACCAATCTTTTATGTCAGTTTAAGCTTCCTGCCCTGCCACGCAACACCATGTGCAAGTGATGATAACTGTGTCATATCCTTATTTTCTATATTTTGGATTCAGGGATACATAACATCTGTGTCTGATGCTCAATTTGCATAGCTGACAGTGTTTAGTATATCTGCATTTGTGATGTTGCTTTGCTAATTGTACCTTTGACATATTTTGGTCTTAGAAACTTAGTTGATAGAATCAAACATTTTTGTATCAGCATTTTTAATAATCTTCTGAGGGTTGTAAAGTCTGAAACTACAATGTGTCTCATTATTTTCTAACTTCTCTCTTTAATGATTTTCCACTGCAAAAGTATGATAAAAACAAAAAAGAAGTAGCAAACACGGTGATGGAACAACCACTAAAGTCTTTATTTAAAATAAAAACAGTGAGCGCTCACTGTTTTTATTTTCAATAAAGAGTTTAATAGTTGCTCCATGACTTTTTTTGCTATCTCTTTTTTGTTATTATTGCATGTTGGATTATAAGAGGTGCTTTATTCACCAGTCTGTTGTGTTTTGGATGCAAAAGTATGATGATAAACTGAGGACATTCAGTACTTTTGAGAGGTATGACTATGTGAATGTTTGATACCTGAGGCCTACTACTTGATAGAGGACACATGTAGTCACATAAGTCTCTGCGCTCATATGTTAAAGTCATTTCTGTGCAACTCACCCACCCTTTACTTGCTTACATTACCAAGTAACAACATGCAATGTCGTGCCATTCATCTGTATTATTAAACAATTCACTCTAGGTTCAACGTTTACCTTGTAAATCCAGCAGTTGCAAGAGTTTTAGTTCAGGACTGTCTCTGTATAATGTTAGCAGTACACAGCCATTACATGGCTAGGTAAAGGTTGTGAACATTGCCTGTTATCAATGTTACTATATGCATGTGTGTAGGATGCAGGTTTTAGCCCCTTAGGTGGTGAGTGTGATATGCGTTGCCTCTTAGCAAATGTGGGGCATATTGAGCATGCCTACATCTGCCTACACCCACAGCAGCTACTGGTTCCCCATCTGACTTCTCACCTACCTGTGGCTGTGGTGACCTTGCCATTGGTGGTGGGATGTGTGCCCTTTCCCCTTGATCCTGCTGAAGCTGCTTTCTCAGGATGATTTTGTGTAGCATGACACAGGCAGTGAATATTTCAGTACATGTATGTGGATTGTACAACAAGGCTCCCCCAGATGTATCTTGGCACAGGAACTGTGATTTCAGCAGCCCAAGCACACACTTTATGATATTTCTGGTTTGAGTTTCTATCTCATTATTGTGTTCTTCATTTGGTGCATGTACATTTCTGATGGGCATCATCATCCACAGTTCCACTGCATAACCTGCACCCCCCAGTAAATGACCCTGTGGGATATCCTCTCTAGTGGACATCTGATACAGTTAGGAGGTGTGCCAGATATGTGAGTCATGGTAACTGCCTGGTTCCCTTGACATTACACATGACTTTGCAGTTAATAGAGTGGAAGCCCTTTCTATTTATGTAGACCCTTCCCTGTTCCCCACGTAGTGCCTTAATTTCTATAGGTGTACAATCTATGGCATCCAGTACTTCAGGGTAGTGTGCTACACTGTAGAATTCCTGCATATTTGTGGCCCTGTCATCTGGAACATGGGGAAAATATATCTGGTCACTGGATATTGGAGCGTAGCATTCAGGAGTTGATGGAGGATCCTGGTTGCTGATGTCTGTGACACCCAAAACATGTCCCCTAATGGTCTCTGAGCAGTTCCTGTAGCTAAAATTCAAAGTTCTACACATACTTTTGTCTCCACTGGTATGGGTTCCCCTCGCTTTGCCCTGGGACTGAGTTGAGGATGACAAAGTTTGCAGAGTTCCTGTGGTATGTCTCTATCCACCCTGCAATATTCTAGAATTTCCATGTCATGCAGATTGTGATAAGTTGAATGGAGTCTGAAAACTCTTCTCCTTCTTTGCCCTGGTCTATTAGCAGCAGCAGCAGCATAGACTTCAGCCTGTTGCACAAATACATTAATTAAAGCAACAGCAGCTCCTGACATTCTTTCTATGGCTGTATTCCAATATGTTTTGGAATTCACAGGGAAAATCAGCACTGAATCTACATGGTTGCTTTATACCTTGTTGAATAGCTCCTCCATCTTGGATTGGTTGATGACAATTCAGCTCCTTATGCTGTAATTAGCATACCCTGTGTTTGCCTTGTTCGTCCGGCTCTCCACATCATGCTGCTTATTAAATCCAAAGCAGTTCACTATCGTGGGTTTGTCATGTAAGGTTTATTGAATCTACCCAAAAATCTTTAATAGTCGTTTACAACATCATTTATTTCCTTGTTTTTATGACTGTTGAACTGATCTTAAAAGCTCAAAACTTCATAACATTTAATTTACTAATATTTAAGTTTAAAATCATGCTCTTTTATATATGATGTAACATTGTACATGCTTGAATTAAAATATCTATCTATAGAGCTGATTCCAAGATGGTCGCCGGCTAGACAGCTCCCTATTCACTGAGCTCCTCACAGCATTGGAATTACCTGCTATTTTAACAACTTTTAAGTGAAATTTTTCCACAGATTTTTTTACAGAAAGTATCTCTGATACATCTTCTTCATTCTGGGTCTATTTATTTTTCGAAAGAGTGCAATTCTTATTCTATTTTACTTCAGAGTTTTTTTTGGCCTCAATAGTTTCTGGGCACGTGCACTATTGAAGCTCTCTGCTGTGTCAGAATTCCTGTGTTCACACCTCCTTCCTGGACATGGCTGGCAACTCTGACTCCATGGAGACGCAGTCTACCAAGGCCAAATTTTCCTCTACACTTTCTCCTGAGAAAGACACTGGATCAAAGAGATTAAGAACCTCCAAACAAGCCACTGAGAACATTAAAGTAAGTGCTAAAGATAAAAGTGACTCCAATTTTTATTTAGAAGATTTAAAGATAGCATTACAGCCCATACAAAGTGCTATTCAGAATTTCTCTGAACAATTTACTGACTTTGGTAAAACTCTAAAGCAGATAAATGATAGAATGGATCTACTGGAAAACAAAAGTCTAGATATGGAAATAAGAACGGATTCTATTGAACGTGAATTAAAATCCAAAGACATTCTCCTTACAGAAGTACAAGCTAAACTGCTGGATTTAGAAGCAAGATCCCGTAGAAATAACATAATAATTAGAGGACTACCTGAATCCTATGATAATCAGAACTTAATCTCAGTGACTAAACAAATATTCAAGGCTTTACTTAACTGTGAGACAATCACAAATATCTTAATTGTTGAAAGAGCCCATAGAGCCCTGCGTGCCAGACAAGATTCTACTTCACCTCGGATTATCTACACAAGATTACTAAACTATCAAGACACTCAAAGTATTCTAGATGCAGCTAAAAGTAAAAAATACCTTATGTGGAACAACCATAAGCTGACTTTTCACAGGATTTACCTCCACAAATAAAAATGAACAGACAGAAACTTTCACCTTATTGTGCAGACCTGATAAAAAGGGGAATAAAATTTCGGATGAAGTATCCAAACACTCTCTCTTTCAGCATCAAAGATAAAAGCTATTCTGTTACAGAACCACAAGAAGCAAAAGATATTTTTTTAAAAGTATTCAAGGTCCTTCCTGTCTCTGTTGCACAATAAATAACTCTTCCTTTCTAGTGTAAGTACTTTCAATTCACAGCTAGTGAATGTATATTTCCTTATTGACATTCATAAATAACAGAATATGTGACAGTTTTAACATAGGAAATTCAAACTAGTACTACACTGCAGTTTTATGAGTTTAGTGTTTTTGTTGTGCTATTCAATGTTTTTTTTAACATTCATTTCAGAATTGAATGATTTTATAATTTCTGTGCATATATTTTCCAGTGAGTTTAAGAGGTAATAATGCCTTCAAGCATAGCTGTCACTCAAATAGAGGGCAGTGAAAATCATTTAAATCCTCGCGCTTGTGTAGCGCTACTAACCTGGTTAGTTTTCGGATGTTGTCTTTCTCAAGTCAGTCACAATCCAATTTCCCTCCTATTTGCCTGTTTGATGGCATGGACAAGCATAAGAGTTTTGGCATATGTTCGTATTGTTGGTAACACCCCAAATGTCTGTTTGCCTTCTGTTGCTTGTCTACTGGTTTTTGATATGTCCGTAGTTGGTAATCTGATCCCTTCAGTCTTTCGTTAATGAAAAGTATGGTTTCCTTGCTTCGTGATGCTGTCCTTGCCAAGAGTTTCAACTATTACGAGGCGAGTTTGAATGCAGTTTTAATTATCTTGAATCCTTAGGTGTAATCTTGTTTTTTCTTTACATCAAGTGCGATCGGAAGATTTGTGCGCTGTGGATAGATCTCTTCGCGTTCACAGCGCTACATTCAGACATGCGGAAGTACAGTATGCCTAAATCACTTCAATGTCATGTTTAAACATTGCTTTTAAAAGCGGAACTCTAAACATGAGTTCTCAAATAAGCCAGTTACTTAATTATGCCCTAAACTGCTTTTCACTTACAGATATTTGAATACGAAAGTGTTATTAAGGATTGTACTGCAACAAGTGCATTAACACTAGTATTTATTCATAATGTCCCTATTCTCAGTCTTATACACGTAATGTTTCCTTTATTTAGACAGGCAATGTTTTCTTAATAGCATACACTCTGACTTTCTGGTATGTCTATCATTAGCATAAGTCCTGTAATATCATTGAGACAGTTATCTAACTGGATGAACAGGTGCTGTGCCAGTGATGATGATGTTTGTACATAGGATTTTCAGCTGTTTTGGCCAATAGGTTAACATTTCCTGTCATATAATTTTCTTTTCATTATTGCTGGCAACATTGATGGATAGATTTAAATATGCCTTATTGTAAGATTATTTATCTCTCATCTGATTCCATAATAACGACCCAACCAATAAGGGGTCTTGTTTCTTATTACTGTTTTCATTATTACCTTGTAAATAACTATACTTTTTTTCAAGTTTATTATTAGGAATATTATGTTATTCATTTTAAATGTGTATTATTCAACATTGAATATTTAGAGGTATAGTAGTCTTTGGTATACCTTCTAAGGTGCCGTATTTAGTTACCCTAATTTAACGATACACTCATATTTAAGCACAATAATAATATGTTTCATCAAGAGTCCCCCACCTATTTTTATTATCATCTGGTTACATAGATTTTATATTTATATTCAGTATGTTGGTACAATATGATTTCATATGTTTAATTTGGCAATATATTATTTTAGTTATGTATTTTTATTACCAAAAAAGCTCTCACATTTATTTCAACTTTACAAAAGAAATGGGGTCTAGATTGGGGAAGATTATGTAGAATTAACTCTCCTTATAAGTTTATTAACTTTTAGGTATTATAATGTTTTATCCCATCACTAATATTTGTTTTTTTTTAATTATATTTATTATTTACAGCTTATGACATTTATTTAAGCATTGCCACAGTCATATAGGTTTACTAATGTCCAGCTATATTATTGTTTTTTAATTATATCTTCGTCTCATTATATCTCTTGACATTCTCATTACATATTGTTGATTTAGTTTGTTTTACTTAAATTTTCTACATTCATATTTATCTTTACAGGAGCTTGTGAATACACAGAGGAATGGGGAATGTGGATGTCGGGCATCTTGTATTTAGATTGTTGTGTAAATATGTTTAGTTATGTTAACTTGATTTTAGTCCTTTTTAGGACTTTACCTAATTCTGTTCTCTTCACTTTGGTGATTATGGTGACCACATACTTACATCTTATATTTTGGTATATTTGTCTTCCTTCATTAGGTAAGTTTAGGTGGGTAGGCACTGGGTTAGGGATGAAGGAAGATAATGAGTTTGATCTTGTTCCTATACTGCTACATACATTTAAGCAGAACTATCATCTTATTAAAACTATGTTTTCCTTTTTGTATGACATTCACTTTCAATTTCTCTCTTATTATAAAATATTTGACTTACTCCTTCTCTTCTAAAGGACCTTTAGATGTTATATGGCTAGTCTGTTATTAGTGGACTCCTGGAATGTAAGAGGGATCCAGAATAAAGATAAGAAATCTTTATTATTCCATTTAATTTATAAATCCCAAGCCAATATTTGCTTTCTACAAGAAACACATATACCTAGAGAGGATTGGTACAAAGGTACAAATAAAAAATGGATCCAAAAAATAATAGCCTCTGGTGACTCTTCTAATTCCAGAGGGGTGGCAATCATAATTAAGCAAAAATTTCAGGGACTTATTATCAAAGAAAAATTTGACAAGGAGGGTAGATGGTGCTACTTTACTACTAATTTTCTCAATTTTGATAAACCACTTCTGATTCTAAACCTTTATGGTCCTTGTAATTATCAACATATTTTCATTTTGCAAATATATAATATCCTTTCTTCCTACAAAGACCATTATGTTATTGTAGGTGGAGATTGGAACGCAGTGATTAACCCTGACATAGACCGAACCAGCTCTTCCTCTACACATAATCATCAAGCATCATTAGCTCTTGAAGATTTAATAATGGAATATAATCTTATAGACCCTCTACAACTCATTAAATATTCAGAGAAAAAAGATATATTCACCTATTATTCAAAATGCTATCATTCTTGGGCAAGATTAGATTTTTTTCTCCTATCTATTTCGCTTTCACATTTGTTAGTGGATTTTATTACTGAGCCTAGATTTTTTTCAGATCACTCTAGAATTCTATTAAAATTAAATCTAGATTTCAAGTCGGCTCATATATTTAAAAGGAATTGTTGGACAATGAACAATAATTTGCTTTCTAATAAAGAAATTAGTAAATTATGTATAGATATAATTCAGGATATGGAACACAGCTTAGAATCTACAGATATCCCCTATGATATCCAGTGGGCAGCTTGCAAGGCTAGGTTAAGGGGTATGCTTATTAGTAAGGCCTCATACCTTAAAAAACAATTCAATAACAAAGAAACCTTGTTAAAACTAAAGATTCAGTCTCTAGAAAACAAATACAGATTAATTCCAGATTCTGATGTCTATAAACAAATTATAGATGCTCAAAAAGAACTGATTTTATTACATCAAAATAATCTTTCATTACAGGAGCAACAATTACTAGTCACTTACTCTGAATGGGCTCAAATACCTTCAAAAACCTTAGCTAGGATAATTAAAAATATACCTGACAGGCCCAAAGTATCGCCTATACAATTCAAAAATCAATTATACAACACGGACAAGGAAATTATGCAACTTTTCACATTGCTATATACTGATTTATATTCTAAAACTTCTAATTCAACAGTTAATCTTCATATTAAAAATTTCCTAGGGTCTATAGCATTTCCTATTCTGAAGGAAAATCAGCAAAACATCCTTTCGGCCCCACTTAGTCTTCTAGAAATTTCTGAGGCGATTGATAGTCTCAAAACTGGTAAATCCCCAGGTCCGGATGATTTTACTTCTGAATTCTTTAAATCCTATAAGTCTGTAATAGCTCCCTTCTTACTCAAAGTTTATAATTGCATAAAAATAAATGAAATATCTGATCTTCATTGGAATACTTCAAAAACTATTTTAATTCTTAAAAACAACAAAGATAAAACAGACCCTCATAATTATAGACCAATTTCATTAATCAATATAGACATCAAGATCTTATCCTCCATTCTTGCTAACAGAATGAAAAAGGTAATATCGTCAATTATCTCCCAAGAACAGACTGGTTTTATGTCACACAGACATGCATGGGATAACACTATCTCTCTGGAATCCATCATTCATCTTACTAAAAATGACAATAACCCAATATATGCATTAATTCTTGATGCATCGAAGGCATTTGATAGAGTAAACTGGGATTTTCTCTTTCAAACAATGTCCTGCTTTAATTTTCCCATCACGTATATTAATCTAATCAAAACTCTTTACAATGAATCCTTTACCAAATTATATATTAATGGACTCACTTCACCCCCTATAAAGATTACTAGTGGTACGAGACAAGGATGCCCCTTATCTCCCTTTCTTTTTAATTTATATTTAGAACCTCTACTTTTATTCATTACTCAAAACACATTTTACAGGATTCCTAGGATCTTAAACAATAATTTACGTTTCTCAGCCTTTGCAGATGATTTAGTTATATTCTTTCAAACTCCTATCACAGATCTTAAAAAAATTATTAATTCCATTGAAACTTTTTCTCTAGCATCAGATTATCATATCAATTCCCAAAAGACTCATATCTTTCCTGTAAATCATCTGGCACATAAACCACATTTATTTCCGGACTCCTATTATCAGATATCGTATGGGGTTAAATACTTGGGTATTAACATAGTTCATAATAGCCTATCTTCATTTCAAAATAATTTACATAAATTATGGACATCATTAATGTCAGACATGTGTAGGTGGGAACGTCTTAACTTATCACTTCTGTCTAAAGCAGCAATTATTAAAATGAATATTCTTCCCAAATTTCTTTACCAATTCAACTCTTCTGATCAAATCATTCCTACATCTTTCTTTGATAAAGTTAATAAAGAACTTGCTAAATTTTTATGGTTTCCTAAAACAGTTAGGATTTCTTATTCTAAATTAACAATTTCCAAAGAGAGGGGTGGTTTAGGTTTACCTAATTTGTATCTCTATCATCTAATTGTTTCGGCAAATAAACTTCTCTTCATTACTAACCTGAATAATATTCAACACAATCATTCACCATTTTGGGCTAAAATATGGCATCACTACATTATTTCCAAGAACATAAACCCTGCTGCCATTCCATTCATCTCCTTAGATATTCTGAACTCTCTTAAAATCTCAAATTTCTTAAAACACAAGATCAAAGGATTTCAGGAGTTATTAAAACTAATTAACTTTGATAATGTTTTCCACTTATTACAACCACTACATCTTAATCCCAATCTCATGTTAGATAATACACCATTTAATCTAACAAATTATCCCCTTATTAAAAATTTGATTGTTTGGGATCTCTTTAAATATAAAGACTTGTCCTTGGCTAATCTTCGAATTACATTGAAAGCTAACTGTAGTTATACCACAGTCCTACGTCAGCTAAGAGAGGTGGTTAAGGCTAAATTCACTCACATTATGCCGAGAGAGCAAGACTTTAATAATCTAGAAACTTTAATTAGAACACTATTGTTACCTGAGAAAATGTTGTCAAAATCCTATAACTTGTTAAATAAAATATTACAGGATTCTATATGTCTCTTTTCTAATTTCTGGGATAAGCATAATCCTCAATTAAATGAGAAACAAAAACTCTTGGCCATTAGAAACACTCTGACACACTCTCCTTTCAAGAAATTAATTTATACCCAATTGATGATAAATAATAATGCCTATTACACTCCCTCCAAACTTAATAAATTTGATGCAAATATTTCTCCTTCTTGCCCTTGTTGCTCCTTTCCTGATGCAGACCTTTTACACATCGTTTGGTACTGTCATTACTCACATAAACTTTGGACTTCCTTGAAAGTAAGATTACAGAAAATGGGTTATCATAAATCCACTCTATCCTGGGAAACTGCCATTCTTCATATACCTTCAGTACATCTCTCCAAATCAGATACACATGTGTTCATATTTATTTGCTCTCTCATAAAACTTTACATCACCAGAAACTGGCTTGACCGTACTAAATTGAGTTGGAATGCCTTTAGAACAATGGCTCATTTGTACATTTCAGCACATAAGACTCTGTCAAAAAGTCCTAAAAAGATGGCTTTAATTAATAAAGTAATGGAGAAGGTCCTTTCTATTATTAACTATGACTAATAAATTCTAAATTATTTTTTTTTTGTACAGTGTGGGATTTATTCATTCACTTACTTCACTTACTCAAATGTTCACAACATTATGTTATCCTTCGCTAACTGGTTACCATTTGTATATATTGTACATAAAGTTAGTTGTTTGTTTTTTTTTTTTATCTCACTGTCATGAGTTGTAATGACTTTTACTAGTTGTATAACTTCAATCAACTCCTAAATGACTGAATGTATAATGTTTTGCTGTTTGTTGTTTGGTTATATTTCATAAATCAATAAAGAGTTTTTTGAGAAAAAAAAATATCTATCTATAGATTTATAGCTCTCTATCTATACAGATAGACAACTAAAGATAGATATATAACTTCAATGTTTATGACTGACTCAGTTTTCATACCATCAGTGTAGTCAGATGCTGAATGTTTCAACATACTGGAAAGAAGGAAAATACAATAATAAACAACATGGAGCCCAATACAAAGCTATCATGGAGCCCCTGTACAAACTGGTGTCCAACTTTAATTCTGCCTCAGACATTTACTCCATGCTTTTGCACTGTATGCTAAAAAAGGTAATTGTATATGTTTTTACTCCTACTCAAAATATACTGAATGATAATACTGTGAAAGATAGTGTACAAAGACTTGACAAGATATAAATAAATTAAGCCATGAAACAAGCACTCAATTGCTTATTTTAATTATTTTATTGCTGCTGTGCTTCTATTGGTTTAAATTTGTTCATGTGCTGTATATATGAAAATGTGTTTTAGTATGATTTTAAGCACTGAAAAAGAGTTTTATCTTGAAGGCTTTGCTATTAAACTTATTTTTACATCACTTTGTGATTTGCTTGTTATTCTTGGACTGTTTTGTTTGGAACACTATACTGGGTGTTTACCAGTTTGTTTTTTTGCTAAATAAACTAAGTCCTGATACAAGGTACAGCTGAAAGATTCATAAACATCGGTCTCATACAAGTTAATGTAAATTTCACTTCAATGAATCCAATTTGGGTAACATCAAATTCAGAATTATATACGTTCTCTTTTTTTAGGAATAATATCAAAAACATTTTTCAAACTGTTTCCCAAACATTGAAATGAAACTTATTAGGTGATAATTTTAAATCATAGCTGATCTTCCATCCTTGTTAATTGTAACTACAATGGCTACCTTCCAGGATAATGGAGCAATGCCACACTACAGGAAATAACTAAAGAAGATAGCATGTGGCTCAGCTAGAACATCACAAATTGTATACATAGATTGAGCAATGAAATGTTTTATGTCATGCACTGTATATCTTCTTGATTTTTAGAACTGACGTATTAACTAACTTTTCCAATAATCTAAGACAGCTGGCTGAGTTAACATTAAATGTCCAACAATGAGACATTTAAAGGAACTATTATAACTGGACCAGAAAAATATATGTTACAAATTTCAGCCATTGGTTTGAAATCATTGACTACAAAATTTCCTGATGGCAGAAGTCCTGTTTTATGGTAACATATTATATAATGATTTATTATTATTTATCAATACCAACTCTTTTTACTACTTTAATTTTTCCTCTAATAATTTCTTGCTTTAATTTCTTGGATACCTAGTTTTACATTTTCTTACCAGACAAAGCCCTAGATGTCCTGTATATCCTATTTTTATGTCTTCTTTTAAAAATTACCTCTTTAATTCTGTTTTCCATCATGGTACTTTTGACATTTTTATCTTTTTTTTCCAGTTGTGTTATATAAATTCTCAAACATGTTCCAGCCATTAATACTACTCCTTTTAGAAAGCTCTGATCAACTTCGTCTGGTTAGGGGTCACCATAGCGGATCACCTGTCCATTCATGATTGGCAGTGGAGTTTTGCTGTGTCGAGTTGACAGCCCGGCACCCAACCTTCCACAGAAAGCACACACACAAGTCTAGGGCCAATTTAGTGTCCAATCCACCTACAGCATGTCTTTGGGAGGAAGCCAGAGCACCCGGAGGAAACCCACGCGACCACAGGGAGGACATGCAGACTCTACACCGAAAGCACCCCAGCAAAGGATCAAACCAGAGAACCTCTTGCTGTGAGATGGCAACGCTAACTGCTGCACCACCATGGCCACCCAGAAAGCTCTGATCAACATATTCCATTAATTCTTTTTTTCAAAATGGCATTTACTTACACTGCATATGACAGAGTCGCACTGCAGTAGGGTCTTTACTTTTCCCTACTGTTGTGCAATTATGGAGTTCATATATGTAAGTAAGGGATAAAATGGAGTGCAGAGAGCAACTTTTTTCAAGTTATCCATGTTGATATAAAAACAACTATGGAGCATAACTCATTGATTGGTGAACTTTGCAAAAATAGGGAAATCGGTACTATAAAGAGACCTATAAGTATTTACTTCAGTTTGGCAAGACAGGCGTACTGGAGGATAGACTTCATAAACCTAAAAGTATTTAATCTGCTCTGACCCTAGAAACCTTTTATTTATTACTTTATCAGTAATTATTTTATTACTGCAATGGAAGCAACTTGGTGTGTGTGTGTGTGTGTGTGTGTGTGTGTGTGTGTGTGTGTGTGTGTGTGTGTGTGTGTGCATTTGAAAGTGGTAGTTATTTGTCACATAGGCTGTAGTATTTTGGAAACGTGCCGGGAATAGTCCAGGCACATTAATGGCATGCAATGTTTACATGCATGTGATACCTGTAATGCCAAATGGGTAGGTTATGACATTCCTTATCCTTGTCAGTTGCATACCATAATAAATTATATTAGAATCTTTAAAAGGAGAGAATAAGGCCATTCTCCTTCCTACTCAGAGTGAAAAATCAGTACAACTTGGAAAATAACTTTGCCACACTGTACTTGAAGATAATTCTGCCTGACAATGCTGATAGTTCAGTGCATTAGAGAAGCCACAGAAGTGAATTAGTTTTTGGAAAAACTGGTGTCATTATTTATTTTAACATTCACTATTGTTTTCCTAAAAGTATGGTTAGGATCAGGACTACAAATGTACTTTTACTAATACTGTGGTTAGCACTTTTAAGTGACTCATAACTTTATTTGATTATATGTCATTTTTTGTGTGTGTAACATTACACATGTAATATGTACTAAACTTTTTAAGAAGTTGTTGCCAAGGATTCAGAAGATCAGGAAAAAAGTATCTAGATATGGCTGTCCCTGGATGTTTTAGTCTCCATTTATGTGAAGGTCTTTTTTTGCTGCGTTTGACCACGGTTAAAAATATCCATCGGTCAAGCTCATGATATTTATTAGTATTTCTTCTTTTGCCTTTAATCCTTCCCATTATCACTACCTTCTCAAGTGGATCCTGTCTCTGATAATGTGGCAAATGAATCTGTTTTAGTTTTACTATCAAGCAGTGAACAGTCTTGATTTATCTCTGTAAGTACTGACAAATTTCATCGTCTTGCAGTCCACAGAATTCTCACAAGTTTTTATTGTTTTTTTTTTTTTATTTACTAGGGTAGTGTACTGATTAGTATTAACTTTGCAGATACTGCTCAGATAAAATAATTCACAACAAACGGTGAAACAGAAAGCTAGTAAGCTGTACAAATCAAAAAACAGAGTAAGAAGTAACAATATATGAAAAAATAGCTGTACAGTGGCAGTTACCAAACGCAGAAGCAATTATAAGAGAAATGTACATTTTAAAATGTTACATGATTTTTTTCAGATTTACATTATGTTGGAAATGCTGTCAGATAATGAGATTCAGGACAAGGGATGGTGGGGGAGGTAGAGTTAAGAGGTATCAGTAGTTGTGAGAGAGAGAGTAAGATGAGAGGTTGAAAGGCCTTGTGGTGTAGTGGCCTGCTCTGTGTGGAAAGCACAATTTGATTTAGTGTAAAAGAATTAAGTTCAGCGCTGAAAATGGGGATGGTTGATTGCAGTTCCTTTAGGCACAGGGAGATTCTGATAGTTTAGTAGAAAGGCCAGAAAAGAATGGCTGGTTCAGTGTAACCTGGTTTGTGGTGGTAAGACTGAAGGATTATTAGGAGAGGCATCAGAGGTTGAAGTGTGTGTGTGTGTGTGTGTGTGTGTGTGTGTGTGTGTGTGTGTGTGTGTGTGTGTGTGTGTGTGTGTGTGTGTGTGTATGTGTGTGTGTGTGTGTGTGTGTCTGTGTGTATGTGTGTGTGTCTGTGCATTTGATATAACATTTGTCAGTTAGTGTTGGGAAAGATTTAACTTGGAAAAGTTTGAAGATGAGAGAGCCTAATAGCAGGTTTAGTCTGTGCTACACTAGGTACCATTTGGATTTTTTGAGGTGAAGCAAAGGTGCTCATGAGAGAGTGAGTAAATAATGAAGCAACAGATTTTTTTTCAGTCATGTATAATGTGTATGACTTTTTTTCTTAGAGGCTGTGGCTATTATCTATAGTCCACATTTGATCTCGGCCAAAGGGTCTTTTTTGTGTATAGCTGCCCTGTTTGGATTGGAGAGATAAGGTAAGGATTTCATAGCCAAGAAGAGAACTGAGATTAGTTTTGCCCTTGATTTCTGAATATGCGGTTGCAGTGCTAGTGACTGGCCTAGGCAAAAAATGAGGCATTTGAAGCAGTTGGTTGTTTCTATTGATGTGCAACAAAAGGTAGGAATATTGAGTGAGTTTGATGTTTTTTTAAGTTGTTGGGTGGTGCAAAATAGCACATTTTTGTGGATATAAGTATTAGTGTATGGCTAATAAACTGGAAATTAAAGAGGTTAAAGTAATTTTGCAGTTGCACTTTGACTTTAGAGTGGTAGTGGCCATAGACACACACACACACACACACACACACACACACACACACACACACACACACACACACACACGCACACACGCACCCACACACCCACACACACACATACACACACACAAACACACACACACGGACATATCTCTTACTTATCCCTGAGATGACAGAACATACCCACTGTCTCTTCTTATTTTTGTCCCTACCATTACAAATCATAGATCCTTAAAGTCAGTCAATAATGCCAGCCACTGGATTTGCATAATTCTTATTGCTCATAAATTGCATTGTAATGCTAGACCTATTGCTCTATTAACTTTTTAAGTGTGTCCAAGTATTAGTTGAAATATTGCCGATTGTGTCATCTACAGTTGGTGATGGCTTTATGCAAAAGCCTCTCTACTACACAGACATCCCCACATTCCGTTTGACTGTCCTTGATTTTACAGGACACTCTTGCTGTTGCTGTCTCCCTCATATCTCACAAGCCATTGCAGTTACTGAATAATTTTAGAATATCATACTTATTATGTAAGAAAGACCTTTTCTCCACTAACACAGTCATGTCCATTAGTGCTATTGCTTTCTGTGTCAGAGTTACAGGATTTGAGAGTTTTTTACCCTTTTACTTTACATTTTTTTTTTATTTTAAAAGAATTAGATAATATTTTACAGTGTCACTAGTGTCCACTGGTGGCAGAGAGGATATACAGCTCTGCAAAGGGCTGGCCCCATGGCTGTGCTGAATGCTAATTTGGCATTTCTGGAGAAAAGCATATGTTAATTAGCCATGTGCTGTCTTACCAGAACTGCCTCCAGGAAAGCATCTATGCAGCCATCCCCACTATGTTGTGGTATTGGCCATGTTCAAACACCTAACATGAATGTGGTGGTAGGGGAATCACCAGATACCAGGGGTTACTTTTAAAGTATCATAATGGTACTGATAGCAAAATGGGGATGAAGAAGGGGGATGCATTAGAAACCAGGGATTATTTTGAAACTGTTATAATGGTACTAGCAGTAGTAAGAGGATTGGTTGTGGGGGAATGCACTACACATTAGGGATGACTCTTCATGTGGAGTATCAGAACCGGCATCATAATGCCGATTGGAGGTTGAGGATAGCCACTGGACATCAGGGATGACCCAGTAAAGTGTCATAATGGCACCTTAGGCAGTACATGGATCAGAGGGTAAGGGGATAAACTAAACCATCAAGATCTAAAACAAAATTGTTCTAATGGCATTCAAACTATTATATGGGTGGTGGGAACCATGGTAAGGTAGATATGGTAGGGGCAAGGACAGGTGCAGGGACTGTTGTGTGTGTGTGTGTGTGTGTGTGTGTGTGTGTGTGTGTGTGTGTGTGTGTGTGTGTGTGTGTGTGTGTGAGTGTGTGTGCATATGAGAGTACAGGGACTGTGGTGTGTGTGTTTGTGTGTATATGTCTGTCAGTGTTTATGTCTGTTTGTGTGTAATTGTGTTTGTGTACTTGTGTGTGTCTAAAGCAGCAGGTTACTACTGCGATGTGCAGATCAGCAATAATCTGCATGTTGTAGTAGTTAATGTGATTCAAGAAATATGGAAATTAGCTGATAATGATGTCTTACCTCATCATGGCTAACATGTTTCTGAAACACAAGTGAGTACAATGCAGGAGAAGGGCCTTTCAGCTCATGCTGTGCACTTCAGTGAATTTCTGAGCTACTCTTAAACAGTTATCCAGTGATAACTAAAAATCTCTAAGGTGCTCCCAATATTCCTTCTGGTCAGTCTCTAATCTGCAACATGAAAGTGAGTTCGTAAGTGGGAATTATAATCGTATCTATTCAAGTTGACAGAATGATTCTGCACGACTTTTACAAATGCAAATTCAGCAAAGTATGAATGAAGTGTTTACAATGTCTTAAAGCTCTTCGCATTTCCTGATTATTGTCTTTGGTGGCCATCTGTGTGGCAGAGGTACATTTGTTATGAATTTCAAAGTTACAAAACATTTAACTCTCCTATACTTTAAGCTGTGTGCACCATGAAGAATTATACATGTGTCTTTGTGATCATTGTGAAGAAATTAGACACTGTCATCTCTGCTAGCATGCCTGGCTGAAGTTTTTGTACATATGTTTCAGATTAACCTGTGTATTATAGGCCGGCATGAATAGCTATGATATTGTAAATATGTTCTTACATGTTGATTTATAATTTGTTGATACAGAATGTTTTAAAGACTTGAACAGTGTTCCTTTACATTTCTTACTGTGCATATTTGTGAAGAAGATTCTAAATGCAGACTGTCTCAGAATCAGCTAATCTGCAGAGATGTCATCAGAATGTTGACAGTTGCTATGTGTTACTGTCAGAGGCTGAAAGACAGGGAGGAACATTTAGTATGCAGCTGTTGGTTGACTTTCAAAATATGAAATGAAAATTAGAACTAGAACAGTTGTGACATTTAAGCAAGTCTATAAAAGAGCATGCTGAAGACAGCTACTGTCAGTTAGCCAGTTATAGCTGCCAGTTGCAGTTGTCAGTTGTTCACAGTTGTACTGTGCAGTGGATACCCAAAATACTCACCAAGAACTGTAAGCCTGCCTTTGCTCTGTTGTAATAATTTAGTTTAGATCAGGGACAGTGTTCTTTAGTCAGATAGGAAATTATAACTAATCAGTTAGAGTTTTTCTAAATGCTGGATTTCTATCCTTTAGTGTTGGTTTAATTTTCCTGGTGATTGAGTTCTGTTTGTTTATTTGGAATTACTGTTTTATATTCTTAATCATTTTGCTCATTATTAAATATTTTTATTAACTTACATTGTGGCTAGTCAATCCGTGTTTTCTTTAGTGATCTGAGAGTGCTTATACCTGCTTTATAACTTCTTGGGCCACTCTAAAAGCCTGGCTGCTTTAGGCCATTTGCTATCATTTGTTTAACATATAATTTTCATAATTGGACAACCCTTTAAAATGGCATGTATGCTCTCTGATTGGTGGAAGTGGGTTTCATTATTATTTTGGGAAAGGGGCACAGGTGGAAATCTGTGTCAGGCTTTCCCAGAAGTGTTTGGATCTGTAAGATTATCTGTAAGATTTAATTTATTTAAGTGTGAGTGTATCAGAGGTCTTAAACTGGGACACATTCCTCTGAAGTGTGTAATAAGGAGTTGTGTTAAGGATGGACAGAAGTATATTGTCCAGTCCCAGGTTTTAGAGTGTGTTCCCGTTGTGCTCTTAGGGAAAATTTTGAAATATTACTCCTGTTTAAGTGACAGTCTCACATTAGTGTTAATAGTGAGGATTGAAGCTCCTTAATTACTGATCCAGGATAGTGATGAATGTCACATTATTGGTGGTAGTCCATTGGGGTATTATCTGGACGTCACATTATTTGGTGAAAGCGGTGTAGGATTTTTAATAGGATTTCAGTAGCCTGATTGTAGTTGTCATTAAAGTGTGCACTTTTGACAGCCACAAAGTAAACAAACAGAATCTCAGTTCATCACAGTTTTATTTATTTTTAGTTAGTCAGGGATAGCAGGCAAAGATGTCAGCAGAAGACTAAACTAAGAGGACAAAGAAACAATTGGCCAAGGAGTGTGATGCCAGGGGACTGGTGCATGCTATCCTGTGTAAGCAAGCAATGATTTCAGCCTTAGTTGCAGCTTCAGCTCAGACCAACCATTTCAAGGATATCTAGTTTGATATTGGGGATGTGTAGCCTGCCAGGATGGAACAGTCCATATTTTCTTTGAGGGACCGGAGAATCTGTCTGGAGTTAGAGAGATTGTGCCTGGAGGCTAAGGAAAGGGAGAAACAGTGTCAATATGAACTGGAGGCCAAATATCTTGAACTGGAATTAGCAGAGAGACTGTACCTGGAAGCCCAATGACTGGAGGCTGAGGAGAAGTGGCGTCAATATGAACTGGAGGCTGAGGTGAAACTGTGTCAGTACGAACTGGAAGTCAAATGTTTCGAAGCTGAGGAAAATGAGAGACAGCGTCAGCATGAAGTGTAGCTTCTTACCCTTCAAGAGAGTCATGGAGGTAATGGGCAAGGGAATAACCAGACCTCAGAAGCTGTAAAAGTCAGTAAAGTTTTTCTACAATACAGAGATGGAGTTGACTTTGATAGTTTTATCTGTATATTTGAGAGGGTATGTAGACAGTATGATGCTGACCATGAGCTCTGGATTCAACTCCTGACTCCCTTACTCAATGGTAAAGCTGTTCAGGCCATGTCAATACTGTCTGATGTAGATTGTGTGAATTATGTTAAAGTTAAAAACTGTCTTCTTGATTGTTTTAAACTAGTATCTGAAGTGTATAGAAAAAAGTTTTGTGAACACAGATGCAAGGCAGATGAAAGTGTACGTGATTATATTGCTGATTTAAGTACTTACGTTCACTGATGGGTGGATGTCAAGTCACCACGTTTGAATGACTGGCAGACCTTTTGATGAGGGAACAAGCCCTCAGTACTTTGCCTGATGACTTGAGAATCTGTTTGGCAAAAAGAGAGTATAACTCTGCAGAGGAGTTGGGGAGAAAAGGGAATCTCTACTTAGCAAGCAGAGCACCAATACATAAGAAAGGGATACCCAATGCTGCACATGGTCGTTAGGGAACCCATGTTGGGCAATCAAAACCACTCCAACAGAGTACACCAGTGACAGGGGAAAGTACTAGTCCAAGTACACAGTTAGGGTTTAGATGTTTCAAATGTAGCCAAAGGGGGCACATAACAGTCAAATGTCCATCAAGGCAAGGTGGTAAACAAAAGATGAGAGAGCCAGCAGGTGCAGATGACAAACTGCCAGTGGTAAGTTGTTTGGAAACAACAGGGGTGCCAAACTATCACCTAAATGTATATCTTATTTTAGTAGATGGCAAACAGGTTACTGCTAAGAGAGACACAGCTTCTGATATAACCATTGTGAGGCCTGCAGTGGTTAAGAAGAGCAGTACTTGTTTGGACAGTCCACTCTAGTCAGAGCTTTGGGAGGGACCCCATTCCAAATACATTTGGCTTGGGTTCATCTTGACTGGGAGGGTGGAAGAGGAAGCAAACAGGTAGGTGTGTTTGAAGATATTCCTGCAGATGTCCTGATAAGGAATGACTTTGATGATGCAGTAGCTTGTGTACATGCAGTTATATGCAGTCAAGCATGGAGAAAGGTATGTAGGTCTGGTAGCCTGGGGGAGACCCAAACAGATCTCATATCTGGAGCTGGGACTGGTGTGGTGGTTGTTTCAGAGAAGGAGCTATCCTGCAGCAGTAAGTCTGGAAGTGAGCCACAGCTGCTGGTAGGCACTGATGTTCCCTTGGACAGTTACCACTGTATCATTTGGTTAAAGATGGAGACTAACCCATGCATCGAGTTAGTTTCTCTGGCAGGTTCTCCCACCCCCATTTCCTTTCACTTGCCTCAAGCCTTTTAAAGATCTTCACAGCTGCATTCACTCATTATGCTCAGTAATTGTCTATTTGCTTTGTGTTCTGGCTTTTTTACAGATAGTAAATACATGTGTCTTGAATTTAATGAGACAATAAAAAGATTATTAGCAGAGAACTGACTGGACGCAGGCATCTTACTAGCATTTTGTCTTCAGTAACAGAAATAGCACAGTCCTTTACCCAGTAATGGTTACATAGTAACTTTTCATTGAGAAAGTTCTAAAAATAGGTCACCGAGATCAGTGCTATATCACTTGTTTAACTAGGTTAGGAATCTCAAAAGTTATATGCTAAACTGATTTCAAATCATACTGTCTTTCAGAACTGAAATTATGGTCAATATACTCTCAACTCATTTCCAACTTTACCCCACTCATCCCCAATTTATACAGGGGTGCAGGGTCCTCTAGTATTCAACATATCTTATCTTTTGTCCAGACAGATGCCAAGGGTCTCTGCCTGACAATATTTCCGATGACTGCAAACTTGGTACTGGCATAGACTAGACGGGTCTATATCACATAGTCGAAGTCTTATAACTTTGAACATGTATGTTCGAAGTTACAAAACTTTGACTATGGATTAAAAAAAAAAAAAAAAAACTGTTTTAAGCAGGGGGGCAAGCCCCCTGCACCCCCCACACCCCCTGCTACTTAAATATACCAACTCTGAGATCACACCCCATTGAACAAAATAGAAACCTCCGCTTATGGAGATTTCCATTGAAACTCTCGAACTTTTACAAATTCAAACTTATGGTCTCGACTATATAACGTTTGAACTTGTAAAAGTTCGACTACGTGATAGGAACCCAAACTAGACAACTGATACTCATACCTTGAAGGAAAGAAGATCTAAACTATACTAGCTTCTGGTCTGAACACCATTGACTAAAGCTCAGCACACACACACACACACACACACACACACACACACACACACACACACACACACACACACACACACACACATACACACACACACACACACACAAAATGCAGTACAGCACTTTTTGGGAAACAAGAACACCACTGCATCTACTGCATTAATAACATCCTCCTCAGGTCTGAAACCATTATCAGAGGCCTGAGCACATTTAATGAAAACAAGCGCTTGTTTGACTTCCATGCATAAGCTGTCATTTGATAATCCTTCTACCTGAGACAACAAATTGCTAAAAGCATATCATCCAGATCTAAAAAAAATATATTGTACTTATCTAGTCCTCCCCAAACAGGTCTTAACAAATAAAATGTCCCTTTCATTATGTACATATTCATACTGCCCATCTAAAAAACCCAACAGTTCCTTACAAATAATCTCTTCTTGTGTCCTCCATAAGTTACCCAAGTGATTGAAATGTATCTCATCCTTCTCCTCCCCTTGGACACTCTTACACAAGGTGCTCTGCTTGGCCTTTCAGGATATGAAGGACAATATACTACTTGACTTATTATACGCTCAAAATCTGGTAACACTATCAATAGTCTCTCTAATGATCTAAATCTACATTAAATTATTAAAAGAACCTGTTAGTGTGATAGATATCTCTCCCAAGGTATTCCTACTTATAAAAATAAGCTTGCATTCCATTTCAACAAAAGTACCCCTTTAACTATCTTCAAAATAAATTTCCTAGTTATAGATTTTAACCCTAGTTCATCTAATATCCAGATTATTTTACAAACTCTTAGCTCTTAGAACCAAAGAAAGTTTTGATGAAAACAGTATCTTGGTATTTATGGATTTAATGGATTTGGTACTAAGACACAATTTTCTGTATTTCGAGGGTGAGTTTTTTAGGCAGTCAAGTGGAGTAGCCATGGGGGCCAGTTGTACCCCCATGTACGCTAACTTGATATTGTTCATTTGGGAAGAGCAGTTTGTTTTTCATTCTGTATATTCTCAATATTGGAAATACTATCGATGTTACTTGGATGATATTTGTATGTTTTGGATTGGACCTGAGGAGAAACTAATAGAATTCATCGAGTACGTCAATAGTACTACTGACTTCCTTAAATTCACCCATAGCTTTTCTAGGGAACACTTACAATATTTGGATGTGATGATTGAAAAGATACCTGAAGTCAGAAAAGTTAAGGCTGACGTTTACAGAAAAGTGACTTTTTCAAACTCCTACTTACACTAGTGCCCATCCTTTCAAACAAAAGAAAGGAATTTTGAAAGGACAGTTCATTAGGAGTAGTAGGATGATGTCCCTTGATAGGGACTTTGATCTAGAAAGTAAGAAACTGAAAGATATGTTTTGGAAATAAATTACCCCCTTGCTTTAATAGAAGAAGTATTGAATGAAGTAAAAAATGGGAGGGGGGAGATTTAGTCCCATGTTAGGGGTATTGGAACAGACTGTAACCAACACAGAGAATACCTCTACCCCAGACACAAATTGGAGTAGTAATTTCATCTTGAATTTCAGTACTGACACTTATTTGGTTAAAGACATTATTTCTAGAAATTGGGGGAAGTTTGGGGACTATTCTGACTTGGACTTGTTATTCAAGGACCCCCTGAAATTTACTTATAGGAAGGGGAAAAATATTAAGGAAAATGTTGGAATATAGAAAACCAAAGCAGGGTAAGCAGATGAAAGGCACTTTTAAGTGTGGGGCTTGCTCCAATGCTTACATGTTATACAGGGGGAGAGTTTGAATTTAATGGAGAGGAACACAAAGTTAGAAACTAACATGTTCTCCAACTGCGACACCTTGGGGGTCATATATATATATATATATATATATATATATATATATATATATATATATATATATATATATATATATCGCCATTTGTAAACCCTGTGGAGCCTTCTACATAGGGAAGACCACAAGGAAGTTTAAGAGGTGAATATACGAACATCTCTATGACATTAATAAGCAAGACACTAACAAAGCACTATTTAGACATACCACACTTTGTAAAGATGCAATTTTTGTTTTTTTTGTCATAGAAAAAATAGAACAGGACCCTCGAGGTGGTCCCTGGGAGACAACGATAGAGCACAGGGAACTATTTTGGCAGTTGAGCTTGGAGGCCAACAGCATACCAGGCTTGAATTACTATATTTATTTAGCCCATGTCCTTAAACTTAGATCTGCTAAACTATAATGCTTTTATTTTGCATTATTTCTTGACCAGTAGATGGCAGTGTTTTACTAGTTTACCACAGTGATGTTGTTTCAACACAATTTAAAACTTTGGTGTAACACATCTTTTTTACTTATTTCTATTATATTACATTTGATGGCCTGCATTTTATGTATTTACATACTAACTATGTGATTCAATGTTTTTTTAAATCTGCTTTTTAAAAAATCTGTTACTGTAACAAGTAACTATTTGTTTTAGGAGTTTTTATAGTTGCATTTTTACAGTTGCACTTTGAATGCACTACATTAAATTATACTAAATGTTTTAATTGGTTAATTGTTTTGTCAATGGGAAGGGAGGGTTATTTAAGGAGATTACTAGCTTGATTAGCTATTCATTCTGATGAAGTCTAAGGACAAAAATGCAAGTTATTGTTTTGTGGTATTAAATAAATCTTTTTGGTTCACTGACCTGAAGAGGCGTTTTGTTTGCTGGTTCTGCAAGTGCTTTGGTTTGTTGTGATTTTGGTGCTGTTTCCAAGCACTTTTTCCTTCTCAGTTGTCTCCCAAGGTATTTCTACTTATAAAAATAAGCTTGCATTCCATTTCAACAAAAGTACCCCTTTAACTATCTTCAAAATAAATTTCCTAGTTGTAGATTTTAACCCTAGTTCATCTAATATCCAGATTATTTTACAAACAGATGTAACTATTATTTTTATGCTTAGATAAGCAGCATCGGAATTAACCTTGCCCCTATTCTCGCTTTTCCTCTTCCCTTATATCTAAGCACTACTCAACTTAAATGATATCTTGTCAATGTCAGGAGCTTTAAATATAAACTTGAACAACTAGATACTTTTTAACAGTTCCATTCCTTTTACATTATTGCCATTACAACACTGTAGATTAAGGGCAATATGCCACCTATACATTTTCATGCTATTACTACATTCTTAAGAGCAGACCAGGCCATAGGTCTGTGGTGGAATTCTGGTCTTATATAAATCTCAGTTATATTTACTCACACACAGCCATGCCAATACTTTCTTTGGTTGTGAGCCTTACTAGCTTGTACTTCACTTTCCTCAGTCCAATGGACTGCATCTTTGCACTTCTTCTATTTACCACCCCTTCTTTTCTTCCAAAAGTCAAACAAATTATTTATTCTATAATTTAATCCATTTCTTCTTCTTCTAAGAATATAGTCAGTATAAGTGGTTTTTGCATACACTTTTTTAACTGTAACAATCAAGAACTTCTTATCTGGTAAGCCAGTCATGGTTTAACAACTACTTATCTGGTTAGGCAGTCTTGGTTTAACACTACTTATTTTAATTTAAGTGATCATTCCATTTGTAACTTAGTTGCTACTTATATTCCTGATAAAATGTCTAATTTTTGAATTCACCCTCCCTAAGTGGCCATAGCCCCATAACATTTGTTTTCTTAAATCTCACTGTTAACACCGTAGCTAGCTTGGTTTCTTTAAGATCCAAACCTAACTATACCTTCAGCAAACTGAAAACCATTCTTTCATAACTTGATTGGTCACCTTTTCTGCCTACTAGGGATCCAGATACTGCTGCAAATTATTTTGTTTCCATTATGCTTTATATACAAAATAAATTATTCCCTGTTATTTCAATAATCCCTAATCCTATACATAAACAATGGCTTACCAAAGGGCTGAAAGCCCTGCTAATTCTGAGATGAGGATTAGAAAGACTGCAAGCAAGCGAGCACAGACATCTGAACCAAAAGAGAGAAATTCATAATCTATCGAAAGTAAATATCAGATGACACAGGACAATGTATTTACAACATCCATCCATACTTTACAATCATCAAAATAATTCTGGTCTCAGGTTAATCAAATTATAGGTAGGAAAAAAATCACATGCCGATACCTCTTCAATAATTTTCTTTGTACATCTATCTTCTGACGATTTTCTCAAAGAATGTTTTCAACTTCCCTCTCTACTCCGAGTCTTACCTATTGTTTTTAAGTTTGAATGCATTCTTTCAGAAGTATCTCCAGTCTTCTTTTTAAAAGATGGTACTCTGTTTGTTAATGAAAATACCCTTAATAAAATGCCTCCTGATAATCATTTGTGGCTATTGATTAACTATTTGACTTTTCTCTCACAACTTTAGCCTTTCTTACTCAATTTTGTCAGTCATATTCCTTTAAGACTTTTTCTAATATATGTGTTATTTATATATCATAAGATTTTTCTTTCTTTCTTTTCCCTTTTCACAATGTCCCTTTGTAATTCATTCTCTCCTTCTTTCTCTTAATCCACTTTCCTGTTTTCCTTCATGTTTGTTTTCCCCGTTCTCTTTTTCTGTCTCTATTTCATTTTTCTATCTTTCCCACACTTTCCTGATTTTACTTTCTCACTTCTTCTCTTTCCCCCACTATTATTCATTCTACATCTATTCATCTTTTTTTTCACCATTATTTATTTTATCTTTTATTTATTAAATATTACTCTTTTTCTCATTGTCATTGATCACTTTATCTTGGTTACAAGTTTATTATTGCTATGCAAAACTTTGTATGTATTGTTCTTTATATTTTGTGGTGTTCAGTCTTTTGTTTTGAGTTTTTTTGTGTGTGTGTATTTTCCTTTAGTATCAATCTGAAATAGGTCTTTCTTGATCAATAATCTCCCCTAGTTGACATATCTAAATAATAAATAAATATATATGTATTTTATTTCAATATTATAACTTGTGAAGATGCCAACATGTAGGGCCAGATTCCAAAAGAGTTATTCTCAGTGTAAATCTGCCCTGATTCTGAAATACTTGCTCTCAGTGTAAGTGACTTACTTCAGTGTAAGGCCTGTCTATAAGCAGACTTACAGTGGGGACCATAAGCCACTACAACTGCTCTCAGTGTAAGTGGTCACTTTCACTGAGAACAAGTCTTGGAATTGGGCCCAAAGTTTTCACTTAAGGAGTTAACATACCATACAGGAACAGACTTCAACAGAGTGATAGTTTAAATAGGTAATCATCACCATTTCCAACAAACCAACAATCTCACAATGATATTATATCATTAATATGTGTTTTAATGATACAATGTGCATAAAGGACTATCTGACTTTCACCTCTGCAAAGGATCAGTTAAACAATCCATTGTGGAAATGTTAAATGTCTGTCAAATGTATATTAACAGAGCCTTGACTTGTATTTTGTGAGACATTCTGTAACACAAAATCTATACAGACTAGGGAAGAGTCAAAGTACTTTGACAATGAATATGTTGAAAACAGAACATACACATGGAATTGCAGTCCATCATGCACTTACACTTATCAATGAGCTAATGATTTAAAATTTCTCAATTTAAAAAGCAGATTTTCTTTTAGCAAAGCAGTAGAAAATATAAGACATAACAATAAAGCAATGAGCATCCATGTGTGGATTTCCACAAGCAAAAGATAATAAGGCACAAAAGGATAAGCTTCTACATAAGATGAAGCATAGCAATTGGGTTCCATAGTTATACAAAATGAAGTCCTAGTGGAATTACAATGCACTTGAAAGCAGTATTCCCCCATGGGTGTGTGTGTGTGTGTGTGTGTGTGTGTGTGTGTGTGTGTGTGTGTGTGTGTGTGTGTGTGTGTGTGTGTGTGTGTGTGTGCACATGTGCATTTGGACATCTTGCCTCTATACTACTTTATGTCTGGTCATCATCAGTTGTATTTATTTGGAATTGTACCTGATTCTGCTCAGAACCCATGCAGTGCATGCTCAGTTCATAGTGTGTGACAGACATAACTAGGGTTTAGTGAAGAAAATGGCTGCCACAGATGCAAACTGTCAAGAAAAGTGACCTGCAGTGCTGAACAGTTTCCATTTAGGTGTGAATGAAGTGCATATGTGTGTGTGCGTGTGTGTGCGTGTGTGTGTGTGTGTGTGTGTGTGTGTGTGTGTGTGTGTGTGTGTGTGTGTATGTGTGTGTGTGTGTGTGTGTGTGTGTGTGTGTGTGTGTGTGTGTGTGTGTGTGTATGCACATGTACATTTGGACATCTTGCCTCTATACTACTTTATGTCTGGTCATCATCAGTTATATTTATTTGGAATTGTACCATGCAGTGCATGCTCAGTTCATAGTGTGTGACAGACATAACTAGGGTTTAGTGAAGAAAATGGCTGCCACAGATGCAAACTGTCAAGAAAAGTGACCTGCAGTGCTGAACAGTTTCCATTTAGGTGTGAATGAAGTGCATATGTGTGTGTGTGTGTGTGTGTGTGTGTGTGTGTGTGTGTGTGTGTGTGTGTGTGTGTGTGTGTGTGTGTGTGTGTGTGTGTATGCTGGCAATTGTCTCCATTTACAGATATGATAATGATACCTTTAAAACATTGTCCTGCCTTAATGATATTTGTTGTATATCATACACTTCCTGAGGTAAGTATGCATGCCAGTTTAGCAGTTTTCTTTAAGAAGTTGTTCATAGGTTCATACGTTCATAGGTGTGTACTAGGCTAATGGCTATGGAGCCTTTAAAATCTAGCCTATAGGATTACCCTGGCATCATGCCACCCGAACTTAGTTCCCAGTGCCTCTGTCGAGTAGAGCCACTTGAGTGATCCCCAGGGTGAATTTTCTATTTCCCATCCACTCATCAAGGTTTCTCTTGAAAAGGGCCAGTGAGGTGCACTGTTTGACATGTATGGGAAGTCTATTCCATAGCAAGGGCAGTCTCTGGGTTATGAACCTGTCCCTCCAGCATGTTCTGTTTATTGTGGTAATAAGGTTGAGGTCACTGAAGCATGTGGTGCAGAGGGATTGGGATTTCTTTAGATGTAGCATTTCTAACAGAGCTGGATCAGACATGGCTTTGTATGTCAAGCAGAGATCACCTCTAAGTGGGTGATATGAGACAGAGAATTGTTGGAGTTTTTTGAGTCTGTCCATATAGGGCAATGCTTAAGGCCTAGGATCCTCTTTGTGAGGTACTTTTGTGGCCTCTCCAGTTGTTGCAGGTGTCTAGTGAGGTACATGCCAAATGGGGCATTGTACTCGATGATTGGCCTAATGAGGGAAGAGTAGAGGGAGACAATGACCTCTTTCTTCCTGGATGCAAAACCCTTAGTAATGAGATGTGCCACATAGAAGGACTTTCTGACCACAGTGGCAATGTGGTGGTCAAAAGAGAGGCTGCTGTCAACCTGTGTTCCCGGATCTTTTATAACACCTTCTATGTACAGTGGACTACCATTGATGTGGTAATTCACGGGAACCAAGTTTTTCCCAAAGGGGATGATGACACATTTTTTGGCATTGAGCTTAAGGCCATGGTTCTGACACCAGTTGTTGGTCTCAGTGAGGTCTTTCTGTAGGATGTCAACATCACTTGGGGAGTTAATAATAGCTCCCAACTTGCAATCATCTGCGAACTTTGTCAGCCAAAGATCTTTTGTGTTGGCCTGGACTTCAGAGAAGTAGATACCAAACAGGAAGGGACCCAGGACTGAACCCTGTGGGACTCCACTCATGACTGGTGGGCAGTCTTACTTGCAGTCTGCTACTTTCTCACTGTGGGTTCTATCTATGAGCCAGTTTGAAATCCATCTAGCAATATAAGGGTTGATGCCTAGCTTAGTGAGTTTTTCTATGATTCCTGAATGGGGAATGGTATCAAATACCTTGGCCAGATCAAGGTAGACTGTATGAACCACCTTGCCTTCATCCACAGCTCTGGTGACTGACTTGAACAAGTCGACCAAGTTGAGCAGGCATGATCTACCCTTCACAAAACCAAACTGTGTGGGATCCAGAGTTTGGAGATTCACTATATCCTTGTTTATTAGGTCCGTGATGATGTGTTTCATAGCTTTGCATATCAGACTCATCAGGCTAATGGGGCGATAGTTCTCAGGGTCTGTAGTCGCTCCTCCTTTGTGGAGAGGGATGACTGTAGCAGTGTGCCATTTGGTAGGGACAAAGCCTGAGATGAGGCTGTGATTGAGCAGGGCATACAGGTGAGGTGCCAGTTTATTCTGTACTTCATGTAGAACACAGACAGGGATATTGTCAGGTCCCATGGAAGCTGTATTCTTGGTCTTGAACAGTGCTGTTTTAACCTGTGCAGCAGTAATACTGGGTGCCTGGAAATCTACTGTTATTGTGATTGGTCCTTTGGGGGGAGAGGGGTAAAGTTGGCACTGAATCTGTCAGCCAGTATATTGGCAATATCTATTGGCTCAGTATAGGAGGAACCATTATGTTGTTGGATATATGCATAACTTATGCACTCAAGGGTCCACGCAGAGTGATTATCATGTATAATTCAATCCACATTTTTACCAGTACAAGGAAGTACACAAATGTGCTTGAAAGTATGTGTCACCTTTCTTGGTTGTGTAACCTCAAGAGATGCTTTATAACTGAATGTCCACTCACACTATTAGCTGTCTCTTTACTAGCTTTCCTCTGGAATGATTACTAGTTGGTCTCTGTAACATTTCTACATCCATTCTACAAATACTATTCCGTTTGTGACTTTACAGGTAATTTCCCTCCCTCCCTGTGGTATCTTGAATATGAAACAAATTCTTCATGTGCTTCTCCTGAAATACCCCTTTATTGTTCAGTAGTTTTAGCCTATGTCTGTTACATGCAGCTGAGCATTCACGTGTGTACATTTCTCTACTACTCTGCCTGTATTGTGGTCTTCTACTTACCCACTTTAACCTGTATTTTATCTTTACTATTAGTCATTCTACTGTACTTGTTTTCTTGAGCACTAGTCTCTTTCTCCTTTATCTCATCTCTCTGTATGCAATGCTCCCTTCCCCCTTTCTCCCTTTACCTACCTTATGCACAGTAGTAACATTCAAATTTTGTCCTAGTACACATTCTGGCCATATGCTCTTCTCTTCCCTTTTACCCACACATGTTTTATACCGCATCCAGTGTGCAGGCCTTCTCTTTTCTCGTCCTCTGCAGACCCACTATATTCCTTCTTTTCTCAGCTAGTATACATATTCTTCAACATATCCTCAACCATTTACTACAATCATACCTCTTAGCTGTCCAGAATTTCATAGAATATCCACATTTATGCCTCTTACATTTGGTCCATTCTTCTAAAATTTGTGGTTTTCCCACAAAACACTGAAGATTGTAGTCACTAAATAATAATAATAGACATTGAGTTTCAGACATTGTTTCATTCTGGAAAAAAAGAGTACAACTTCTCCCAACTAATGCTATCTCCAACCAGACCAAATAATGATGGTACCTCTGGTACCATCATTGACTGGATCCTAAAAACTCACCCAAACCTTATCACCAAAGCCAGAACATTACATGATCCTCTCAGTGATCACCTACCAGCCTTCATCGACCTTCTACACCCTCCTATAATATAAGCAACTATGAAACTCCACAAAAAAACTAATAATTAAAGACCGCAAAGCCCATACTCCACACTCCAGTCCTTGCACTCAACAAATCCCCAAAAATTCTGGGACTTCATCTCATCCATGCTGCATGCTGGCAACAAAGAAAACCCCTGCCCAAAGCCCATCCTCTCCAACATTGAAACAGCCAGCCAGTTCAACTCACTCTTCACAGACTGCATAGCTAAACTATCAGACTCCTGCCCACCCCCCTCCTCCACCACCACCACTTCCTGCCCCAACCACCACCCCAATCATCAGCCTTCCTCCATATCCTTCTGCCTCAAGCCCATCCCTACAAGCACTATAAAAAGACTTCTTCTCAAACTCAAACCCTGTTGCAATGCACCAGACAACTTTCTACCCACCTTCCTCAAACAATCTGGAGACAGCATTGCCTATCCCATCTATATTCTTATAAATAGATCCATACAATAATCATATGTCCCTTCTATCTGACACCATACTTACATCATCCCCCTCCACAAAGGTGGCAAAAATACTGATACCACCAACTTCAGGCCTATTGCCATCCTTTCCCCGCTTTCTATAATACTAGAGAAAACAATAAAAGCACAGCTCATGGCATATCTAACACTAAACAATCTTCTCTCCACTACCCAACACGGTTTCTGCCCTGGCCATAGCACCATGACTGCCCTTCTTTCATTTCTTGAAACAATAAACCTCGAATGCGACTCAGGCAAGCTCATATCCACACTTTTCCTAGATCTGTCAAAGGCCTTTGACACCATTTCACACACCCTACTTATATCCCAACTCTCTACCCGACACCTCTTTCCCACCGCCATCACCTGGTTTTCCAGCTACTTGTCCAACTGCCAACAAGTTGTTCAATGGAAAACTTCAACTTCCCCTTCCTTCCCACACCCACAGGTGTTCCACAAGGTTCTGTTCTTGGCCCTCTTTATCTTCAACCTATTCATTAACAACTTTCACCAATCCATCCCAGACTCATCTATCATCCAATATGCAGATGACTCAACAGTCATCTGCTCAGCCTTCTCACCATCTGAGCTCCAAGCAAAAACCCAACTAGCCTTCTCCAAAACAGAAACCTGGATGCAGTCTAAGCATCTGGCACTAAATGCAAATAAAACCAAACTAATGTCTTTTTCCCCTACCAAAAACTCCATTGACAAATCCACATTCAGCATACAGAGCCAAAACAACATCCTCCTTGAAATTGTTCCCAACACCAAGCTTCTTGGCATCATTATTGATGAAGAACTAAAATTTGACACCCACATCCACTCCACAATCAAGAAAATCCACCAAAAATTAGGTCTCCTCTACAGGCACAACTGCTTCCTAAGCCCCTCTACCCGTCAAACTCTTGCATCCACTTTCCTACTCCCCTCCCTTATGTATGGTGGCCCTCTTTTCACTAATCTCCACCTTGGCCTTCAGTCCAAATCTGAATCCTGCTACCACAAGATCTCCAAATTTGCAACCAATTCAAAAAACTCATCCCACCACTTCCACTCCCTCCTCACCCTCAGCTGGCTTGAACTACCCAACTACCTCAGTTACCTACAACTCACCATTGCCCACAAGCTCATCTTTAAACCTGCCAACCGCCCAGCTCTTGCTACTTCCTTAAAACCTTACATTCCTAACCACTCACTCAGATCCAAAAAACAAAATCTCCTTCAGGTCCACAAACTTGCATGACCTCCTGGCCATCTACTGCTGTTCCACTCCTTAGCTAAACAGTGGAACTTTCTCCCCACACACCTACACAACCTACCTAACCATATAACTTTCAAATCTCAGCTACTCTCTCATCTTTCTTCCAAATGGGGAATGCCCTTGCCACGCACCAACTTAAACCCCTCCCCCCATTCCACCTTGCACTGACTCATCCATCTACCTCTACTATTACTTCATCCCACCCAAAACAATCTCTCCCCTACTAAAAACTAATTTTCTCTCTAATATCTATTGTGCTATACTCTCCACTCTCAAATATATTATTACCCTCTCCATGCATAATATTTTCCTAACCTACTAATGGCTAGTAGCTATATATTTTGAAATGTTAAACCTACAATCGAGTTTACAACAAAAATATTCACTTTATGTAAATGTTGAAATTTCTGTATTGAATTATATCTTTTCATTTTTGTAACATTGTGACAAGCCAGTTGCAAATATCATGGAGCTTATCTGTAAATGTTTAATTAGCTGTATGAACTATGTCCTTTTGTAACATGTGAAATGTAACTTGCAATTATTGTGGAGCTTTTCTCCCGGGCCTCCACTGAAAATGGGCTCTTCTTGGCCCAGTGGACTTCCCCAGTCATCAAACTTAAATAAAATAAAAAGAAAATGCATGCTAATGAAAAACCTATTATGCTAGCAACTTTCTGTGTTTATAAGATCTAATTAAAATATCTCTGCCAAGTTTTGGGCCTTTCCCCAGAATATTATTCTTTGTCACTTATTGTCCTTGAGCATTGAGAGGTATGGCTACAGTTACTTTAGTACAATAAACTTAAAGAGATAACAAAGTATTGTTTTATCTTATTAAAATGAACATCCTGTCACCTTATAGCAACCCTGAAAAATTAACATACATCAATGTTAATATATAAGTAGATGTCCTTCTATAGCACTGTTGCAGTATCCTAAGCAGGAGGGATCTCGCACCCAGGGCAGCCTGACGCTCTGTCAGTATACAAAAGCCTAATGATCTGGTATGCACTGTACATCACACTTAAGCTACCTGCACAGAATACAGGGCATAAAAGGGATGTACGGACACAACTACCCCAAATGTCTTTTCCATCAGTTTGAACACTATTATTGCTAGTTGGTCTGAAGACCTTGTTGCTGTACTGAATACTTAGTCACCAGATAAGTATACCATTGGGATTGTTTTTTCACTTTATTTTGGTCTTGTATTTTTTTTCTACCTAGAGTTCATGTCATCTGAGAAGGGAAAATGTCAGTGTGGGAGGCAGATTCCCCATACGGATCGGCACAAACAGTGTCTTTTTTGTTTGGGTGCTTCCCACAACCATACCTCTTGTAGTATCTGTAGGACATTTGTGCCTAAGACACTAAGAAGCCATTTGTCTTTCCCAGCCATTTATCTTGAAAACCAGTGGCTTAAAAAGTTAGCACAGGGTACCATGGCAGAATTCTTTAACCCCAATATACTCCTGTTAGGTAAGAAGAAGGTCAAGAAGTCTTGGATGGAGTCTTTAGTTGTCCAGCCTCCACTGGACACCTCTAGAAGTGGTTAATACCTCTGTAGGTCATACCACATCTACATTGGAAGCCTGTGTTGTGACCCTGTCAGAGGCTGGCATGGATCCATATTTTTGCATGTCCTTTGAGCCTTTGTAGGTATCTGCTCCAGATGTTGAGGGGGAGCCATGGTTGATTATCTCGGAGGGTCCTAGAGGGATTCATTTCTGCAGATACTGGTCAGGGAGGAGTTTTTTGGTTCTCTTATTGAATCTCATCAAGAGCCAGAACCTCCGGTACTTGTTAGAGCTGATGTCCCTCCCAAGAAAAGACAAAAGCTGAAGCATGTTTTGGTCCATCGTAAGGATCCTTAAAGGGAATGGCAAGAGCTTACTTAGGACTTATTTTCTGCCTCAATGGCCCTAGATCCACATAAAAGGGGTTTTGACACCTGCTTCTCCTTGAACCTCTACCCCTTCTAAATGGCTTAGGAAACCAGATTCCTCGGATAAGGATTCAGTGTCTGATGAGGGGTCTTTGTCCTATTCTTCACAGAAGCTTTCATCTCTGGTTTATGATTCTAATGAAGAGGAGTCTGTTAGCCCTGAGTCTCCATTTTAAGAACTGTCCTTTGGGGACACAATTACTAGGATGGTGGAATACTTTAAGTGGGATTCCTCTCAAATGTCTGACATTCAGAGAAGATATTATGAGCTGCTTCAGGTGGATATTCCTAAACCATTAGCAGTTCCGCCTGTGTTGGCAGCCATGTTAAATACTTTCATTGCTGCTTCCAAGTCTCCTGATTCTCAGCTTCCTGATCCTAAGAAACCTGACAGGTTCTATAAGGTTCCTGAGGATTGTCAATTTTTATTTAAATGTCCTTCTGCTGATCCTGCTGCAGTGCGAGTCTCTTCTGACAAACATTCTAAGCTTTTGCCCTCTTCCAAACCTTTGCCTTCTGACAAGAATAATAGAGCAGTGGAGAGGATTGTTAAGAAAGTTTACACTGCTTCTTCTTTGGCCTTTAGGGGTGTTAATTACCAGACTCACATAACCAAGCATGCTCTAGCCTTCATTAATCAGGCTTGTCAGGTTATTTCTGATCTCCTTGATTTTGTAGGCAAATCCTCTTCCTTATCTATTTTAGGTTCTTGTTTTGTTTTCAAGTGTCTCACCACTCTAAGTGTAGGTATGATGCTGCTAATGCCTCTTCTGGGTCTTCACATTTTGAGTCTGTCATGAGGTGTTATCCTTGATTATGTTTCCGGTCTCTGGCTGAGGACATTAAGCCCAAGTTGTTGAATGTTCCTTTGGATAATAAACATCTTTTGAGGACTGCTGCTGTAGGTATGTTTAAGTCTTGACAAGAGCAAGGAAAATTCTTGCAGGACCGTAAACATATTTTTGTCTATCTTGTCCCTAAGTTTCAGAGAAATTATCCTTCTAGAACTCCTTTTGTTTGCAGGCAACCCTGCCACTCCTCCAAGGGCAGGAAGGGTGATAGGCAGGCCCCCTTTGATAAGGCTTCTCAGATTTCTGTGGTCCAGAAGACTCCTTTATCCGATAAGTCTGCTTCTCTTTAACAATACACTCCACCTTCTTTTAGTTCAGGCTCTTTTGCCCCTTTGGCTTTCCCTTTGTCTTCCAAACTGGTGTCTCATTACTGTAGAATTTTGGGTTCTTTCTATTATCCATCAGGGTTACTTCATGGTATAGAAATCTATCCCTACTTTTTCATGAATTCTCAACCTCCTCTAGAGAAACTTTTTCATTTTCCAGAGGTTCTAGTGTCTCTGGTGAACCAAGGAGCCACTCAACCTGTTCCCTCTTCCCAAGTGGGAAAGGGTTTTTATTCCAGGATGTTCCTGGTTCCGCAAAAGAAGGGCACTTGGAGACCTATTCTGTATCTCTCCTGGCTCAACACCATTCTCAAGGTTCCTTCTGTTTAGATGCTTACTCATCAAAACATGTTTCCTCTTTTATTACCCCAGGCTTTTCTGGTGTCTTTGGATCTAAAAGGTGCTTACCTTCATATCCCTATTCACCCTCTTTTCAGGAAGTTTTTGTGTTTCTCTGTGTCTTTCTTTCATTTTCAGTCCCCTGCTTTTCCCCTTGGCATCTCTACTGCCTCAAGGGTATTCACAAAATGCGTAGCTCCTGTGATTGCATTCTGCATGCTCTAAGGCATTCAGATTTTTCCCTATCTAGACAACCTGCTGCTTCAGGCGTCTTCTTCCAGTCACCTGCTGCAGGATCACCATTTCTGTTCTTCAAAGTCTGGGGCTCACTATCAACTTCCCAAAGTCCATTCTGACTCTGTCTCTGGATCATGTGTATCTGGGAAGCAGGATTCAGACAGTGCCAATGTTGGCCTGTCTTCCACCTTCAAAAATTTTATCATTGACAACCTTCTTTCATTCTCTTCTTCTTCTGACTGCCATGCCAGTCAGGGAATTTCTTCAGGCCCTGGGATTCATGGCCTCTTCTATTCCAGTGCTTCCTCTTGCCAGACTGCATATGTGGAATCTTCAAAGGTACCTCAAGACAGTTTGGCTGCAATATTGCCACCCTCTGGATTTCAGTGTATCTCTCCTTCCCTGTCTAAAGAAGAAATTTTAGTGGTAGATTCAAGAGTTTGCTCTTAACTCAGATCGTCCCTTTCAGTCTTCAGTACCTTCTCAGGAACTGTTCGCCAATGCCTCAATCATGGGGTGGGGAGCATTGTTTTTGTCACCTAAAGGTTCAGGTCTCTGGCATCTCCATGAGAAGTCAGACTATATCAGCATCAAAGAATGAGAGCTCTGATTCTGGACCTTCTAACATTTTACCACATGTTTTCTCCAGGCCCCTTAAAGGTGTACACAGACAACACTACAGTGATGTGGGATGTCAGCAAGCAGGGAGGCACAAAATCTTACCTCCTCTTTAGGCTTGGGAGGTGGCTCTCAGTTATCAGTTAACTCTTCAGGCAGTATACATTCCTTGAGAGCACAATCTAATGTCAGACTCTGAGCATGTCCAAAACACAGGCTCATGAATGGATGTTTCACAGAGATGTATTTCTGGACATTGTCCACCATTGGTGTATTCCTCAGGTAGCTCTTTTTGCCTCCCTGCTGAACAGGTAGCTTCCTGTCTTCTATTCTAGGGTGCCATGCCATCTGACATGAAAGATGGATGCACTTTCTTTTCCTTGAAAGGGAATGTTTCTTTATGCTGGCCTTCCTCCTACTTCAAAGAGTCCCGCAGATGATTCAGCTGGCCTCCCCAACAATCTTGTTAGTGACTCCCTTTTGGCCAAGACAGCACTGGACCCCCCCTTTTAATGCATCTGGCCAGGGGCTATCACCACAAGTTACCTTATCAGTTAGATCTCCTCACACAGACAATGGGTCTTTCATAATCTTCACTTGTCCAGTTCTTCAACTGACACTGTGGATGATAGGGTTTTGATCCCTTTCAGGCACCTCTTTTCCAAGGACATACTCAACCAGAAAATCTTATACGTCCAAATGGAAAAGATTTTTTATCTGGTGCCATGCTTGTAACCAGGACCCTTTTTTCACTGGGTGTCCTTCTGGTCCTGTCTTATTTGTATGAGTTGCTCCAGTCTGGCCTGGCCTATTCTTCTCTGAAGGCCCATATGCCATCTGCTTATGCTAGTTTACCCTTGAATCTTCTTCTGGCTTCTTGTTTTTATGTCAAACAATTTCTTGAATGTGTCCTGGATATTAAGCCTGCAAGAAAACTCATTCCTTCTCCCTGGGACCTTAATTTTGTTTTGGAAAAATTGATTCAGGCTCCTTTTGAGCCTGCATATTCTGCTTATTTGCAAGTTGTACCTTGAAGACTGTTTTGTTGCTGGCACTTACTTCTGCTTGAAGGGCTTCTGAGCTCCAGGCCTTTATGGCCATTCTTCTATTTTTGTTTTTTTCACAAGGACAGGGTGTCTCTTCCTACTAATCCTTCTTTTATGCCCAAGGTAGTAAATGAGTTGTCCTTGAATCAGTCGGTACAACTCTCATCCTTTTTCCCTTCTCCTCAGTCTACTAGTGAGAGGATTCTGCATACCTTGGGTTTGCACAGACAGCTCAGGTACTATTTGGATAAAACTAAGGCCATTTGTAAGTCTGATTACTTTTTGATTCCTTTCATCACAGGACATTGGATTTGGCTGTTTCTAAACAAACCATCTCCTCCTGAATTTCTAAGTTCATTTCCTTTTGTTATACTTTTTATGGCAAATCTTATCTACTTCTGGGTTAGAGTTCATTCCACTAGGGCTGTTGCCTCCTCTTATGCCTTTTTCAAGGGGTTGGACACCAATTCCATACTTGAAGCTGCTACTTGGTCTTCAGTGCATACCTTTACTATGTATTATGAGTTGGATACAGTTTCTAGGACCAGAGTAGGTTTTGCTGAAACCATTTCATGTGGGTTTGTTGAGGGCTCAACTCAGCCTTCCACTTCCTATTCTATTTCTTGAGCTTTTTACTCTCCCTTTTGTTTAGGATATTGTAATAGTGATATAGAAGGATATAATATAGTTGTGTAAAATCTTACCGTAACATTGGATGTTCCTTTCTTCACTGTTGCATTATTTGCTCCCTCCTTCCAAACCCCTTGTTTGCACTAGTTGTTTAGATTTCCTTCTGGCTGAAATTATATGAAGTAGTATCTGCAAAATCATATGTCACCTGAGAGTGAGGAACAGGAATGCAAAACTGTAGCCTTCAATAGCTGCAAACACTGTCATTTTATTGTTTCCATTTTTGTTCCTTGTACAAATGTATGATTAAGGATGTATTACATTCTGCAGCTGTGCACAATATAGTTATTTTGTTCTCTAATATTCAAAGTACCTGATTATTTTCTGCACTTTACAGTATATGTGATAATATTATAATATCACCTAGTTAATTAATATGCATTTATTTTATTTATGTATCATTAAGATGACACATGCTCAGTAGAAGCCTAATAATTTTTTCCACCACAGAAAATGAAACATTAATTGAGGGTCTATGCTAACATGGTCTTTTACTGTAAGGTAGGTGATGGTACTATTAAAGAAGATGCCACAGTTGGGATGGCACTGTTATAGGCATGCCATAGCCAGGTCACTGATATGTGGGTCTGGAGGCACACACACATGTGTGGACAAGTAATCAGGTCTGCCACTGATGCTGAATTACCATCACCGCTCACAACACTGAGAAATATTCTCATCTCACTTGGAGACATGGGAGTGGCAGACGGATGCCATACAGAAGTGTGGGTGTAGGTACCCCCAAAGAAGACATATGTGCAAATGAGTTTTACACTCACATAGTACTGACTTATATAATTGAATAAGTCTATTCTACATAAATTATTAATTGTGTAAAGGTAATATGGATGGTTGAAGTCAAGCTTATGCATCTGATAAGGCAGGCCAGGTAAGTGTAAACTTATTTTATTCTGGCCCCTTGTTTAATGTATCCTTATTCTTAATATACATAATAATGTGAATATGTCAATTACATTAGGTGTTGATAGAGTACTTTGCAGCACTTTGGGCTGGCATTCATATAATATTTAGAAGTAATCTATTATTGTAATTGTTTCTGTGAAAATGTTTGTCTGAGACATAGATTAGAACCAGGATAGCTGCCTTTGTTGGCCATTTTAAGCCTTGCCAATTTCACTTTCAAATGTGAGAAGCATACCTTGTATCTTGTGTCTGTGAAATAAACACCCTAACCATTATACCAACACCCAACTCCAGATTCATCATACTGTATATAATGTTTCACAGGTTCATAGGTGAATACTAGGCTAGCTGCCCTTGTAAGCTATCTTATACCTAGCCAACTTCCCTTTCAAAGGTGAGAATCAAATCATGTACCTTGTAACTGCAAAGTAAACACCTTAAGTGATATATGTACGACATGCCATTACATAACAAGCAAAGTACTTCCCTAACACCTTTTAAAACTAGTTTAAATGACTAGATAGGTGATGACAAACTTTAACCTGGGGGATATTTTGGGAAAATCTATTTAATGATGAAATGTGGTTAGTCACCCATCAGTACGTCATAGAGTCATAGGTTTATGGGAGATTACTAGGCTAATGGCTTAGAGCCCCATAAAATAAAATGATGGCTATTGCAAGCTGCATTCCATAGTCCATTTCTGCACTACATGTGCAAATGCAGAGAACTACAGAGTGGCACATGTGTGGTCCATGAACCTATATGTATCATGCCACATGTGTAGAATTCCTCAAGGATATGATCATTTTAGACACAATACACTGGCAGTGACATCTAGCTAAGTATTTGTTGCAGCTGCTGACAATACGTGGGTAGTTCACTAGATTCCATTTAGTATAAATTCCCGAGCATCAACATGAACACATGACAGACACATTGGTAAGTGTATGGGAATGGAACAACACTACTGCATCCAGAGATAAACCACAAAGCAATGATAGCCCAAGCAGGGAAAGCAAGCCAATATAACCAAAAGTAAAAAAAGAAAAAAAAAACACTGCTGGCTATGGCAACTCTGTTCTAATTTATTAAAACACTTTCACAGAAAACTGTGCTTCCTCAGACAATATGACTAAAATAAAAAAGATCACATTTATATCAGAAATAGTCACAATCACATGGGTAATCATCAATAAAGACAAGCAAAACAATTACCTGATGTGCCTGCATTTTAATACAGACTTAATTGAAACAGTTTAATTTAAACCAGGATACATATCATCCTTAAAGTTACAAATTGATTTATATTCCACATTCTCTGTCATAGTAACTAAATACCCACTGCTTATATTATATTTAATGTGTTACAGGACCAGACATAAAACAATGTAGCTAAATCCTCAATTTTTATATGCTTGTATAATGCACTGGTCTCATTGCATCTTCTAACATCAGATATACGATAGGATATTCTCTTTTTAAGTTTCCTATTCATTTTTCCAATATAAAATGAAGGGCAAGTCACACATAAAGCAATATATATATAAATATGTATATAAAACATTCTCACTACCACAGTCAGCAAAGGTAGATGGAATAAAAGCTTCCCCTGTTATAGGTTGTTTAAGCTTATCTAATTGGTAAACATATTTACATCCACTATATTTATAACATGGCAAGGTACTCTTTCTCTGCTCCCTCCCCTTAAAATTCTGGACTTTATATTGTTCCTTATAGCATAACATTTGTCTTAAGGTCTTGCTTTTTGTATAGCTAAATGAAGGTTTAGTCAGAATAGTATTCAATAGTCTAGGAAGACTATTCAACATATACCAATGCTTCTTGCTCATATCTTGAATACGATATATCATGGTATTATCAGTCAAAGCATACATCATAGTATTATATTTATTCATGTTTTTATTTATCAAGGTCCTATCTGAACATATAGGGCCATCTCCACTTTTGATTTGCAATACTATAAGCTTCTTCACTTCTTGCATTTCATCCACATGGTTTTGTTTATGTGCAAAATCACACTCCATCTCTATAAGTTGTTTCATAAACATATCATCTCTTGCATTTAATCTATTCACTCTTGTAATTTGACTTTTAGCTATATGTTTAAACATAAAACTAAGTTGCATACTTTTCCAATGGAGATACATATTTCTTTTAACTTGTTTTTTTAAATATTGGTGTATCTAATTTACCATCCACTGCTCTATTTATCTTTATTTAAAAATCCAATATTAGCCCAAGAAGCTGTTGTTTTAAAACCTAAAGAATCAATTGTATTAGTTAATATTCAACAAAGGCATCTAATTCATCCATAGTCATTTCCATAACATAACGATATCATCATATTAAAACTGCCCCATCTTTATCAGTGCTCTTAATCACAATGAAATCATTATTAATCAAATAATTCATCCAAAATCAAATTATCACTCTACCATCTACTTTCAGCAAAAAATAGTTAATAAATATCCATGGTACAAACTTTCTCAAAAAGAGGCATGATTGGATTCGATACTGGAATTATAGTATTAGGTTTCTTAAAAGTCAAAGTACTGATACACACTTCAGGGAAAAGGAGCACCCAATTTAAATGGCTTGTAAATAGGAGCAGGTCAATTAAAGTATCAGACAGACATGCAGCAGCAGTAGATATAAAAGTAAGGCCTTTCTCTAACCCACTCTTTTTATTAATCAAGAGTGCATAAATAGAAATATTAATAACAGTATTTAATTGTGTTGTTGTAGTGACCTCCTGTGTGTGACTGGACCGAGAGTACTATTCCTTCTTCCATGACTTTTCCTCCTTCGGTTGTTCTTTATACATTCAGTGGCAGTATCGGTAGCAGTTTCTCTTGAGAGAGCATGGGAAACTTTAAAGGGTCCAAACCTGAAACATCATTCAAAATGAACTGGGACCTGGCCTGGCAAAACAGGCAGGACCATAGATGTCTGTGTGTCACTTCCTGTATCAGCTTTATCATTTTTGGGGCAATAAAAAAAAATTCCAACATTTAAAGTCACAGGCATCATGCTTAAGCTTCTGTTGTTTAACCATAGTCATTTTTTGTTCAAATGTTGAAACATCTTCAAGCATATCATTAAAATACTTAAGACATTCTGCAAATAATGCATTTTTTTAAGATCTTCTCATGCATGGAAGTCATTTCTGTTATAAGGTCACTCTCTATGGAAGCAAAAAATTCATTCATGAGACACACATAGTCACGTCCTAGTTTTATATTAAGGGCTTGCTATTTACTCAGCAGGGTCAAGCGTTTCATCCATAAGTCAACATTTTCAGAACATACGGACCCCTAGATACAATTTTTGGCTTTATATAGCTTTGAAAGCTCATCATTTGTCACTGCAGTTTCTTATATGAAACCAGTTTCTGTCGTAATTCACATATAGTAGATTGCAGATCACCTTGACAATCCACAATGTCCATATTATCTAAATCTTCAACATCTAGTAGACATTCAGATAATAATGGATTATTCTCAGTCTTTAATAGCTTCACTAAAGAATTTCCTTGCATGCAGTTCAGTTGAGGAAAAAGTAGTTGTGGTTGTACCTGAGCAGTATCAATAGAGGGAACAAAGCCCTGTAAGCACACCAATAAAAAGAACAGACCACAAAGCAATGGTAGCTCAGCAGAGAAAGCAGGCCAATGTAATGAAAAGTAACTTTCCCTGAATTTTATATTGGAAAAAATGAACAGGAAACTTAAAGAGAAGGTATCTCATCATATGTTTGATGTTAGAAAATGTAATGAGACTAATACATTATATATGCATATAAAAAGGAGGGTAAGCTGCATTGTTTTAAGTTTGCAGTCCTCCAACTCATTAAACATGGCATAAATGGTAGAAGAATAAACAATAAAATTGCTGAACTATATGCCTGAATTACCCATCATAAGTCTAATATTCTCGCTGTGACTGAATGTTGGCTTAAACCCAACATAAATGACTCCAAAATTACATCTCCAGACTATAACATCACCAGTAATTACCATATAAAGATGAAAGGTGGCGGTATTGCTTTACTATTTCCCAGCAACTACCACATTTCCCGTTACAACAAACCACTACCAAAATTCAGTTATTACTTTTATTCATGTTTTTATTATTACTTTCCAGAAATTAGACAATTATAAATAAATTTGTATTATAGTTCTTTGTATCCCTCCTGGTGAGAATACAGTTATACTGGGAGATAACCTACACTAGATATACATAATAATTCCACAAGAAACAATATTACTAGGTCATGTGAATGTCAGTTGGTTGGACATAAACTCTAACACCCTTACATTTAGTGTGAACTTATTTGGTTTCACATAACTAATTTATAGCCCCACACATTATAGCAAGACATTAAATTCACTTTTAGACTGGATCCTAGTATCAGAACCTAGCAAATACACCACTGAGGGTATAATGTTTCCGTGATCATCTCCCAGTCTGTTCAACCTGACATCGCTCAAATCCACTTAAACAGCCTGTTTATAAAGCAATATGCAGCCTTTCCAAGTTTAACCCAAAAATGTTCAGTACTTACCTATCATCTATTAACTGGAACTTCCTAAAAATCCTCCCCTTAGATGATGTTGTAAATGAAGTCAATACGACTTTACTGAATAACCTAAATAGCCTTGGACTGCCTAGAAGGAAGAGAGTGAAAACAAATAATGCAATTTGGCTATCTAAAAATAGAATATCTCTTAATTACTTATTTATTTGGATATCTGCTTTGATCTATAATAAACTTTATTCTACTCCCCTCTCTCAACTCTAGGCCCACCCCATCCCACCTAATTCTTGTCCCCTGGACTTACCTTCAGCTACTAGTGCTCCACAGATTGGTTCTTGTTCACCCTTAGCCTTCCCTTGGGCGTACCCACTCCATTTGCCCTGCGGGCTCACTCTGCTCCCCTACCCTGCCCCCAATTCCCACCCGCCCCCAGCACCTCTACATTTATACCCTTTAGCCACACCCATCACCCCGCCCCAACCAACTAGTAACCTCCTCCCTTCCACACCCACTTCTTACTCCTCCCCTCTTTTCACCAATACTCTTCCATACCTCCTCTCTGTCTCCTCCCAAAATTTATAACTCACATACCTAGTAAACTAGCCACCCACAGCATACCTTCCCTCAATATCCTATCCCACTATGCTCTCAAAAGCCATATCCTTCTGTACTCATCTAGTACTGTTCCTCAACATATCCTATATCTACTACCTGACCCTGCCAACTAACTATAACCACACTCCATCCTTTCATACTACTAACCATCTTAACCTACCTGTCTTACATTCACACTTCCCAATCTCTCCATGCTTTACCCCATAAAACACCATCTTTTCTTCTCTTATAAACGTATTACTCCTCACAACTATCCGAACCCTACAACAACTACCTTAAATCTAGCTAAACTCAACCCAGTCTCTAAGCAAACAAAATACCTCCCCAACCTAATGCTATATCTGACTTCTATTCTATTATTAGGAGACATACACCCCAACCCAGGCCCATCCTCATCCCCACCAATGGATACATCCATACTACTCACCTCCTTAAATGCCCAAAGTATAGTTAACAAAATCCCTAATTTGCATGCCTGGCTTACATATAACAAACCAGACATTTTGTCCATCTCTGAAACTTGGTTAAAACCTCATATAAAATATTCAGAAATAATTCCACTCAATTACTCTATAATCAGAAAAGACAGAACAAACAAAAAAGGAGGTGGAGTAGCCCTTCTATACCTATCCTCCTTAACAGTTACCCCTTACAACATACCAACTCCCCAATTCAATAATGCAGAACTACTCCTGGCTCTGCTTCAAGTAAATAAACACAAACACGTATGCATAGCCTCCCTCTACATCCCCCCAGGCAACAATATTTCTACACTAGAAGATATCCTCTCCTGGCTTTCCAATAACATTCACAATGAAACTATACTTATGGGTGACATGAATATTAATTGGTCTGCAATACAGTCTCCCACTAATCCACTTAACATTAATGTTTACAACTTTTCTCAACTGATCAACTCCATAACTCAGCCCTCAAAAAACCTCACCAGTGATAGTATCCTAGACTGGATATTAGTCTCCCACCCTCATTACTTCTCACACAGTGGCACCCTGCCTGATTCCCTTAGTGACCATTTGCCCACATTCACACACTGACTAACTTCACCCCTACATTTTACTCACAATTTTATTACTACTCGCTGCCAAAAAAACTTTAACCCCACTACCTTTTCCCACTCTCTAAAAGCAATCAACTGGTACACCCTAAAAACTCTACCCCTGGAACAGGCTCTCACCCACTTTAACTCAACTTTTCTAAACCTCTTAGAGCAACAAGCCCCCATAAAAACAAAACGAATAAAAAACAAAACTGCCCCTTGGCTAAAAAAAACACACTAGTAACTATGCACCTTAGAGATAAGGCATGGTCATCATATCAGAAACATAGGACTCCCCTAGCCCATAACGAATACAAAACACTCAGAAACAAAGTAAAAAAACTTATCATCTCTGATAGACAAAATTACTTCTCCATAATCCAAAACAACAACAAAACAAACCCTCAACAATTTTGGATATGCATGTCTACCCTCCTCAATCCCAACAAACCAGATAACCCGAGCCCAGACCCTAACACTCCTGACATAGACTTGGCCACTCAATTCAACACCTTCATTGATTCTATCGCCAAACTAACCTCATCCTTTTCATCTTCAAACCCCATCATACCCCCCACTACACCCCAATACTCCCCTACCAACTTTTCACCCCTCACCACTGCTCATCCCCCTATCTCCACTCCATCATCAACATTCTCAAATTCTCCCCCCTCCCCCCCCACCATTCTCACTAAAACCTATACCCACATCCTCCATAAAAAAACTACTGCAGAAACTAAAACCATGCTCTAATACCCCTGATAACATTCCTTCTTACTTTCTCAGTATAGCTGCTGAAGCCATTGCTTACCCCATCAGCATTTTAATCAACCGTTCCATTCAAGAAAGCTCGGTACCCCAAATCTGGAAAAAGGCTTTTGTTGTTCCATTGCACAAAGGAGGCATCAATAACAATATTACTCATTTCCGTCCCATCGCTATTCTATCTCCTATCTCTAAACTTTTAGAAAAGTGTATTCACCTACAACTCCTACCATACCTCTTAGACAATAACCTACTAACTCCAACACAACATGGTTTCAGACCAAGACACAGTACTATGACCACCCTACTCTCCTTCCTGGAAGCTGTGAACAAAGCCAGGGACACAGGACACATTGTCTCTACCCTCCTACTAGACCTCTATAAAGCCTTTGATACTATATCCCACAATTTATTACTAACTAAACTCTCCAAGCTTAACTTGTCACCCTCTTCTCTGAACTGGTTCACTAGCTACTTATCCAATAGATATCAGGCAGTGAGATGGAAAAAAGCCACCTCCCCTTTCATCAACACCCCAACTGGTGTTCCCCAAGGATCTATACTGGGTCCCCTGCTTTTCAATATATTCATAAATGGTTTCCATAACTCTACCCCTTCAACTAAAATTATCCAATACGCAGATGATTCAACTATAATCTGCTCTGCTACCTCCATCCCCAAACTGCTAAAGCTTACTCAAGATGCATTCTCAACCACCAAACAATGGATGAAAACAAATCACCTTGTACTCAATGTCTCCAAAACCAAGGTAATGGTATTCACCCCCTCTAAAGCTACCTTTTTCAATCCAAGTAATTTCACTATTACTACTCACAACAATGCACCCTTAGAACTGGTATCTGAGGCCAAATTACTTGGGATCCAATTTGATAGTCAGCATAAATTCAATTCCCATCTTCAACTAAATATAAAAAAAAAACATCAAAAACTCGGCATGCTCTACAGACAGAATCGTTATCTTACACCCTCCACCAAACTCACCCTATCTACCACATTTCTCATCCCATCCCTCCTCTATGGAGCCCCACTTATAACTAACCTATAATCTTCTCTCAAAACACAACTCTCCTCTTGCTATAACAAAATTGTCAAGTTTGCTACCTCCCATAAGTCCTCCTCACACCACTGTTCAGCTCTCCACAAACTAAAATGGTTAGAACTACCCAATCACCTCACCTACGTCCAACTGACTCTTGCACAGAAGCTCATCTTCAATCCCTCCCTCTGCCCATCCCTTTCCTCTACCTTCAAAATGCACCTCCCTGATAGAATTCTAAGATCTAACAACCAAAACTTAATTGAACTGTATAAACCAATTTGTCCCCCTGGAAAAAATCTCTTATCCTACAGTCTTGCTCGTCTCTGGAACTCCTTACCCCCATCCATTTGTACCATCACAAATCACTTCTCATTCAAAAAATCCCTTCACTCACTCCTAATTTCCTAGTGGGAATGCTCCTGCTCCCACCCAACATAATCTCCTCATACTGAGAATTTTCACTTCTCCTCCCCTATTCATAATGAGAATTTCTACTTACTCTCCTAAACTCATAGATCTTGCACTTGCTTGTATTAGCTTTTTCTGAATACTTAAAGGTACCTTAGTGTAAATATACCCTCTGATGGAAAAGGTTCTCTGTTTCTATATTGAAAGGTTCTAGGTCAGCTCATATACCTTTCTCTTGATTGTATTAAGCTACTCATCCTGAATGTATGAACGATATCTCCAGTGTAACCCACCCTAAGTTGTAAAAGCCTCTCAGTTTCTATGTTGTAAATTGTTTTCAGTGATACAAGATTGTACTATTTGTATATGTTTGTACACTAGTCTACTGTATTTCCAAGTCCATAGGAATTGTATAATTGAAACTAAATACCTTATTGTAACCTTGCTAATTGTTTTTGGAGTTTTTCTCCCCAGGACTCCATTGAAAACGGATTATTTTGGCCCAGTGGACTATCCTGGTAAACCAACTGCAAATAAATAAATAAATTAAATGAATGCTAACACAGGATAGATGAAAAGCATGTAAAGAATGGCAAGAATATAAAGCAACACAATATATTAAAAACTTCAGAATTCTTTGCAATCAAACCCAAAAGCAAATTAATGAAGACAAAAATTATACTATAATAAATTTCCAAATGCTAATAAATACATCCCTAAATATTCTGGACAGCCATTAAAGAAATCTAGCATCCTAGCCCTAAATTCAACCTTAACCCATCTCCCAATAAGTCATCACTCAAAACCGCAATACTATTTACCTTTTTATTTCATAGATAGTATAGCATCTCTAACCATGGATTCCCCAGTATGAAATTCTAATCCAGCCCAGCAGCCACTCATCACTACATCCACTTTCACCTTCAAACCTGTGCCCACATCCTATATAAAACTACTGTTAAACTCAAACCATGCTCTACTTCAGATGATGACTTTCCAAGTGAGTACCTTAAAATAGCAGCCGATAGCCATGCCTACCTTTTCTCAATCTTTATAAATAGGTCATTGTAGGAATCCCATATTCCCTCTCTCAGTAAAAAGTCACTCAGTATCCCTCTGCACAAATAAGGAAATTCAGCTGACATGACTAACTTTAGATCTACAGCAATCTTATCCCCCTTATCCAGAATACTTGAAAAATATATTCAAAAACAATTGCTAAACTACCTCTTGCAGCAAGAACTCCTTTCCCATATGCAACATGGCTTCTGTCCTCCCCATAGTACTAACAAGTTACTTTTAACCTATACAGATGCTGTCAATAAAGCTAGATATAATGTCAAACTAGTCTCCACCTTATTTCTAGACTTATCTAAAGTCTTCAACACAGTTGGTCACAGCAAACATCTACTGCAAATGTCCTGATTAGGTCTCTGTCAGCCTACCCTTCTATGGTTTAAAAGCTACCTATCCAATATGTGTCTGTCAGTAGGGTGACGTTCCACACACTCTCCATACCTCCCAATCACCAACGGTGTACCAAAAGACTCTGTTTTTGGTTCCCTCCTCTTTAACATTCTCACCAGCACCCTTCACACATCCACATGAAAGGCCTCCCCAATACAATACACAGATGACTCCACACTCATTTGCACATCTGACAACATGAAAAAGCAAAATTTAAAGTCACTTCTCATAGCAAATTATTAGAGATGATAGTAGATTACAGTCAATTGGTATAAACACTTTTGGATACTTCTGTAAATATAATATGTTCCTAAATATTTCTTGGATTTGTAAATAGAGCTTTTCTCTGGAGGTCTCCACTGAAAATGGGTTTTTGACCCAGTGGATTTTCCCTGTCAACAAATGTCAATAAATATATCTTAAATTCGACCTGCATATCCAAAATTGCATATGAAAAACTCATCAAGAACTAGGGACAGTTTATAGAGCAAAAACTTTCTCACCTACGCAACTAAAGCTATACTTGCCACAACTTATCTCCTGTTCACATTCGTTTATGGTGCTCCCATCCTTACTAACCTTCAGGTATCACAAAAATCAAAACTTGAGCAATTCAATAACAAAGTTGCTAAATTTGCAGAAAATATCCCTTTCAGAACCCACAACAGTATAGTATTAAAATCGTAAATTGGTTAGAATTACCCCAGCAACTAGCATATACACAGCTTCCTACCACCTATAAAATAATCCAGAATCCATCTACTTGTCTAACACTAAGTAACATTCTACACAACTGTGTTCCCAGTCAGTCATTATGATCCAGTGACCAAAAACTCCTGTCTGTCCACAAACCTATCAAATCTTTTGGGCATTGTCTGTAATTGTGCTACATTGCTAAGGCCTGGAACACCTTATCTCTATCCATCAGGTCAATACTCTCCCTCCCATTCTTCAAAACCATTCTGAAAAACTTCCTAGCCAAAAACTGGCTCTGTTCTTGCTCAGCACCAGGATAAACCATGTCCCTAAATGTGAACAAGTATCTGTTCCTACCTTATATTTCCTTATTCTCCCTTCTTCATTTACTTCCTTACTTCTATTGATTTCTCTCCCCTGGATTTAACTCTAACTATACTATAAGCTTATTTTTCTCTTACTTCATATTGCAATTCCTATTTGTATTATACTAACTTACAATGAATTTCTCTATACAATGGCTAACATTTCTGTTAGTATTATAGCATTGTCATATAACTTGTATCTATTCTTAAACAATGTTTTTATATTATGTCTGATCTGGTATTATTATTTAAACTGTATTTGGTTTTTGCATTATTTTTAAAGACTGCAAAATTATTGTGCTTAAAATGTTTTGTAATACTTTGGAGCATTTCTCCCAGCTGTTTGCTGAAAATGAGCTGCTACCCATTTGGACATTTCTGGTAATCAAATTTCAGTAAGTAAATAAATAAATAAATAGACAGACCCCAGGATGCAATAAAATCCGTGTAGGCTCTGTACTGGTGTACATGGCCAAGGTTCCCCATAGGCAGCACTCCATGCATATTAACCATGGCGTGCTGCTGAGGCAGAACACAGTAACACAGATATGGAATCCATGTCATGGAACAACTAGTCACCATGGAACAACTAGTCACCATCCCCACAAGAGGAGAAAACATACTTGATCTCATCATCACGAACATGGGATCACGATGTTCAACACTGGAAGTATACCCCTCACTGGTGAGATCAGATCATAAACTAATCTCGCTGGAGGTCCTCATCCCGCCCCCACCTGAAATAAAAAAGACCACAGTGAAAAACTTCTCAAAAGCCGACTTCACACTTCTAAAAACTAGTGTGGTCTCCTTTAAGGCCCCTGAGCCAGTGGTAAACATTACTCAAACCGCTGAATCACTTACAAATGCCTTCTACCAGCACCTACAGGACTGCATGGATCAGGAATCCCAAACAAAACTAAGACTCTTTGTACCAAAGGCAAGCGTCCAGTCTGGTGGACCCCAGCCATAAACAAGTTCTACAACAAAAGGAGGAAGCTACTACAAGATAGAGCAAAATCCTTGAAAGGTAAGACACCTTTGATCATTATAAGTAAAAAACTAAGAGCTCTCATAAAATCATCCAAGGCAAATTTTGAGAGAAAAATCGCCAAGGACTCAAAAGACAATCATAAGGCCTTCTTTAGCTATGTTAGAAACCTAGGAGGAAACTCCCAGATATGCTCAGAATTAGTTCAAAATGATGTGAAGATTACTGAACCTACACACATTGCCAACATACTGGCTGACAGGTTCAGTGCAAACTTCTCCCCCCTCCCCAAAAGGAGAGATATCTATACCAGAGGATTGTAGCCCCCAAACATCTCCAACGCCCAGGTGAGAACTGCTTTCTCCAAAGCAAAAACACAGCATCCATGGGACGGATGGTGTCCCCGGCTGTGTGCTCCATGAACTCAATGAGGAATTAAACCCACAGTTAGGACAGCTGTTTAATCTTAGCCTCACCTCAGGATACGTACCCAAGGAGTGGCGCACGGTGACTGTGGTCCCACTTCACAAGGGCGGTGCCTCCACCGACCCTGGAAATTACCGTCCCATTAGCTTGACAAGCCTTATCTGCAAAGCCATGGAGAGGATCATAATGGAACTCATAAATAAAGACATAGGGAACTTGCAGACTTTGGATCCAACCCAGTTTGGCTTTGTCAAAGGCAGATCATGCCTTTTAAACTTGGTTGACTTTTTCGAGACAGTCACCAAAGCTATTGATGAGGGAAAGGCAGTCCATACAGCCTACCTTGACCTGGCAAAGGCCTTCGACACAATACCCCACTCAGGTATCATCGAAAAACTCATCAGCTTGAATGTAAACCCATACATCACAAGATGGGTTGCAAACTGGCTAAGTGACAGAACCCACAGGGTCAGAGTTGCTGGAGCCATGTCAGACTCAAAGCCTGTCACAAGTGGTGTCCCACAGGGCTCAGTCCTGGGTCAACTCTTGTTCGGCATCTACTTTTCTGAAGTACAAGCAAACACAGGAGGGTTATGGCTGACAAAGTTTGCAGATGACTGCAAACTGGGCGCCATAGTCGAAAACACATCTGACACAGATATCCTTCAGAAGGGCCTCACAGAAATGGATAACTGGTGCCAGAGCCATGGCCTAAAGTTAAATGCCAAGAAATGCATAGTCATACCCTTCGGGAAAAACAAGGTTACCCCTAGCTACCATATAGGTGGCAATCCACTGAGCACAGAAGAAGTTATCAGGGATCTGGGGACCCAGGTTGACAGTAGCCTTTCGTTTGACACTCATGTTGCTAAAGTGGTTAGGAAAACCTTCTACATTGCCCACCTGATCATGAAGGGATTCACATCTAGATCAAGGGAGGTCATCGTCCCCCTGTACTCATCACTCATTAGACCTATGATTGAGTACAATGCCCCATTCGGAATGTATCTGACCCGACACCTGCAGCAGCTGGAAAGGCCCCAAAAGTTCCTCACCAAAAGGATAAAGGGTCTCAAAATATGTCTTATGCTGCCCGACTGAAAGAACTCCAGCTCTATTCAGTCTCATACCGCTTGCTCAGAGGTGACCTGTGCCTGACATATAAGGCCATGACAAACCCTGATTTGATGAATATGCTTCACCTCAAAAAATCTAGATCCCTCAGAACCACAAGGGCGGGAGACTTAAACCTTGACACGGTTATTAATAGAACGTGCTGGAGGGACAGATTCATCACCCAGAGACTCCCTATGCTGTGGAACAAAATCCCGGTACATGTGAGGCAGAGCACCTCGCTGGCCTTGTTCAAGAGGAATCTTGACCAATGGATGGGGGATCGCATATATACCCCAGGGATTACTTCAGTGTCACTGCTTGACAGAGGCACAGCAAAATAATAGGCATAGTTTTATTCAAACTAAAGGGGTGGCGAAAGCCAAATAACTATGGGCTAGGCTTATAAATGCCCTTGGGCAGATAGCCTAGTATGAACCTATGAACCTATGAACCTATGTAGTCAGCAGTGTAGTATCCCATGGATGTGGATTGTCCAGGGAAGTCCCGGACAGATCTTATGTACAGGATAATGTCCATACCTGTAATGTATCCTGATAGTCTGGGAATATGTGTGCTTGTATTTTTTTTCTTTTAATGCATGTTTCCATGGAGCAGAGTGCAGTAATGCTTAGCTGCACTTATACATACACAGCTGATAACTGCTAGGCATCTAAAAATAGAAAGCAGATGTAATTAATTATTTATTTGAATGCTCATTTGTGCGGTGTGGCATGGGATGCAGCAAAGCTGAGCTGCACTTACACATGCACATGTGACATTTGCCAGACATCTAAAAATAGAAACCAAATGGAATCAGTTATGTGTTGTTGTCTACAGTGTTTTAATATTATGAATCACCATTTGCACAGGGCGGCGTGGTGCTTAGCAATGCTAACAGGTAGCTTAGTAGTACATGTGAAGGTATATGAGCTTTCATACTATCCATGTAGCTGAATAGGTAGAGTCATGGCCTAGAGTGTTATAGGTCTCGGGTTTGATTACCCAGCATTCATAGCTTTTTTTATACAATTATTGCTGTGGAAATGTGTCAGCTGACCAAAAGGGTGGTTTAATGTAAAAACATATCTGTTATATTTGAAAAAGCTGCACAGTGCTAAGCACTGCTTAAACATGGTTAACAGCCACTCCTGTTTGTGCATTGCTAAGTTTTGCTAAAACACAGTTGTGCAAGGTTGCATTATGCTAAGCGGGTTTGCACAATGCTAAGCAATGCTGTGCTTTTTTGAATGTTGCAGTGATGTGTAAGGCCAGGAAAACAGCCTATATTAAAGACACTAGGCGGGAATTCTGCAGCATTTGTTGGAGTCTCATTAACATGTTGGTATGCTTGGTGGTGTTGGTGAGGGAGCTCACTTTCAGGTGCAGAGGTGGGGTGTGCAGGAGTCTAGAGTGTTTGTTGGACTCCTGGTTCAAAAGTATGAACACCAGCTGTTTCAGGGTGATTACCAGGACTCAGAATGTAAAGCTAAAGGCTGGGATCAATTGGCCATGGATCTTACAAGTGCTATTGGTATTCCCCACACTGGCGATCAGTGTCATCACCACTATGATGACCTGAAGCAAAGGTAGTGCGGAACCTTGGACACCTGGATCCAAGAGGTGAGGGATGGGCAAGCCCCACATATATGTAAGTATATTTATCACTACTTTAATAAAATATAAGCTGAATCTTTGCAAAACTGGTATGCATAATTGCGTGCTTCTCTTCCAATAGATATAGCTGAAGGAACTCGCAACATTCATTCTCCTGGCGGGTGTCTGGCCAGGATGCCTCATGAGTGTGGTAAGTACAGATATTTTCTGATAACTCTAGTGCAATAATCAATAAATAATACCAATAACAGTAAGCAAAATAAGGTGTAAAGCAGGATTGTGGTTTGATAACTAATGTGTTGTAATAAGTGCAGTGGGGCTGTATTCATTGCATGATAGTTATAATGTTGTTAAAGTCAACTGCAAAACTGAAATAAGTAAAGAATGCAAAATTAATTGCTTGATAAATGTATTGCAGAACCCACAGTGCAGTTTAGGGATGTCTGCAGTCCACTTTCACTTGCATAATGCTCTCTACCTCCCCCACTCGAAGAACAAGGTATTTGGGTAGGGTAGCCCACATTCTGGGCATGTATCAAGTGTGTACTGCACAGATTCTAAAGAGCAATAACAATAAAGTGTAAAGCAGGATTGTGTTTTCATAAAATTATGTAGCAATAAGTGCAGTAGTGCTGTATTCATTGCATGTCTGTTCTAATGTTGGTGCAGTCAACTGTAAAACTGAAATAAATAAAGGAAGCAAACGTAATTGCCTAATAAATGTATTGCACAACCCACAGCATGGTTCAGTGCTATCTGTAGCCCATTTTCACTCACATAATGCTGTCTATTCTTCCCACTCCAAGAAGAAGGTATATGGGTAAGGTAGCTCATGTTTTGGGCAGATACCATGTGTTTACATCACAGATTCTAGGGAGCAATAACAATTATTAAGTGTAGGGCAAGATTGTGGTTTCATAAGATTATAAAATAAAGCAGCAAATAATCCACAAAACAAATGCTTTGTTGCTGAGAAAATAGATAAAAATAAAAACTGTTCAGATATTCACAATGAAGCAGCCAGGCAACTCCTTAAAATTCTTAGGCATAAAAGTCTTTTATTAAATGACCATGGAACAGTAAGCACTTTCACTAATAAGCTTCTTCAGACCACATAACAAAGAATAAAGTAATGATCCATTTATAAAAATTCAAAAATCACATTAACCATTCACATGGACACATCACTTAAATCATCCATCCCCTTAAAGAAAAAAACATAATGTCAACCCCATTTAAATAAAACGATCATGCGGCATTTCTAGAAAGTGCATAAATATACATATACATATGAACATTGCAATTGCACATAAAAATAAAAATAAATATATATGGAAAGATATGTATATGGTAAAAAATGTGGTACAAAAACTACAAATAAAAACAATAATTAATTTTTGAATACTCAGTTTTCTCAGTAGGGGTTTTATAGAAGCACTCTCATTCAATTCCATCCCCCTATCTGCTCTGAGGGTAATAATCTACTTGGTTTCCCTGTACTCGGTATGGTTCCTAATATCACCTTCCCTAATATTCGGGGCAATGACCTCAAGGACTCTGAAATTAAAGTCATGGTTATCCCCACATTGCATAATATGTTTAGATAATGCATTGTGTTCAGATTTCTTTTTGATGTTATAGACATGTTCTCTCATCCTGTCATGAAGAACTCTATTAGTCTTGCCCACGTAATAAGAGTGGCAAACATGGCACTCAGCTAGATATATAACATTTGATGTCATACATGTGAAGATATGGATGGTAAAAAATACTAGACGTGTTAATTAAGGAACGAAAATTACATCTCCCACAAAGAAGGGTACATCCCCTTTCTTTTTTCAGGACATTAGTACCTCTCTCATAATAGAGAAGTCTCTTCAAAATGTTCCCATTCTAATACAGTAAACACGGTTTCTCACCCACTATTTCATTGATACATGTATCCACCTGCAGGATGGACCAATTTCTACTGAAAATTTCATTCAAATCCTTATTGTCAGCAGTGTAAAAAAGCGGAATCCTAAGTGACTTATTATTAGTAGCACCACTATGAGCACTAATTGCCTTAGCTGGATCAAAATACGGGGCTGCAACACCCTCTCGTAGTACATAAAGGTCAGACAGATTCTCAGTAATCTCACTTTTTGTATAATCTCTCCTTAACAGTCTTGATTCCAAGCTATCAATTTCATCCTGGAAGCAATCATATAAAGGATTCAGCCTCTATGCCCTCATCCCCTGACCTTTAATCAAATTCCGGAAGATGTATCCGGGGTGCATGCTGGACCTGACCAAAAGTGAATTCCTATGACAAGCCTTACGGAAGACACCAGTGTTAATAAGGCCATTGTCTAATTTTTCCAAATACAAATCTAAATACTCATTTCATGTATACAACCAACAAATAGTAAATTTCAAACAGTCAGTCAGACCATTCATCATCTGATGGAATACAGCAAGTTCATCAAGACTTTCTTTCCATAATAGGAAAGGGTCATCAACAAAACATCAATAAAATATGACATGTGCCTTAAACCCCTCTTTCTCAAAAAGTACAGTGTTTTCCCAATGTGCCAAAAACATATTAGCATAACTGTTGGCACATGAGGTACCCATGGCAACACCATACCTTTGAATATATATTTCACCATTAAAAGTGAAAAGATTATTCTCCAAAATCATTTCCAAAAAATGGCATACAAGATTTATCTGTACTGGAGTAAGTTCACTGTGAGCCATAAGGTATTCCTGTACATATTGTATTCCCAAATCATTGGGAATCTCCGTAAAGAGGGACTGTACATCCAGTGTGACAAAAACCACTCTTTCCAAATCACAAACATCCCTAGTGCATTCATAAAGATCTATAAGAAACTGGTTCGAGTCCCTGAGGACTGTTCTGTTCCCGACTAATAACTGGTCTAAGATGTTTCTCAACATACACTGATAGAGACTCAGTGATCCATCCTGCACCCGCTACTATGGGTCTCATTGGTGGATCAAAAGAGTCCTTATGCAACTTTGGCAGTCCCTGTATTAATGGTATCAGGGATTTGTCACAATAAGGTAACCATAGGTATCCTTAATAATAAGGCTCCCTTTAAAAACATCATTCAAAGTGTTAGAAATAGAATTAATAATCTCATGCACATCTTTGACAGCAATCTTACTGTAACACTTCCCATCTTCTAATAAGGCCTTCATAGACCACAAATAATGTGTTTTGTCCATGACAACAATAAGGCCACCCTTATCGGCTGGTCTTATGGTAATCAGATCATTATCTTGAAGTCGCCTTAATGCAGATCTTTCATTATAACTCATATTATATCTAGACTTCTTATGAACATCAGTGCCCTTGTTATCATAATACTTATAGATAGCTTCCTCAGTAAGCTTCATGTAAGCATCAACTAAGGGATGATTCACAGGGACAAAATCACTCAATTTCTTGAAATAATGAGTACATAGTTCAGAATTAGTGGGGCCATCCTGCCTTGCAGACTCACCATACTGCATTCGTAACATAACATTTCTACAGAAAACCTTAAGGTCTAAGATGGTATCGGACATCTTACTATTACAAGTAGAAATAAAATTCAATCCCAAAAGAACCTGATTTTCCTCTAAGGGCAACACATAAGAGGAAATATTTATGACTAATGATTCTTTACATTCCCCCACATCTTCTTTAGAGTCTGATTCGGGGTATATTCCCCTGAGTACTTGCGCTTTAGGCTCCCTCGACTCATGGATCGTGTCCGTCTCCCTCCTTTGTCTGTCCTGACTGGTAAAGGAAAAGGGAGACCTTCTATGATGTTATTGGAAACAACACTAGGTGGATTATTGTTGGCATTATTCACATGCACTTTTGGTCGAACAACTTTCTCCCCACCATTAGCATTATTAGATTTTTTTTTAATAACTATATTAGGGTATAAATTTCCTTCAAGTTGTTGGGATGCACCAGATGTCTCACTAACACATACATACCCCTTCTATATCCCTGACCAAGGATATAGTCCCAGAGCCACTAGTACAAAGTGTACCAGGGCTTGGCATGTTCAGCACAGTCCCATCACAATTCACAACATTATCATGTTAATTTTAATGATAATGTTGTGAATTGTGATGGGACTGTGGTGAACATGCCAAGCCCTGGTACAGTTTGTACTAGTGGCTCTGGGACTATATCCTTCGTCAGGGATATAGAAGGGGTATGTGTTAGTGAGACATCTGGTGCATCACAACAACTTGAAGGAACTTTATACCCTAACATAGTTATTAAAAAAATCTAATAATGCTAATGGTGAGGAGAAAGTTGTTCGACCAAAAGTGCATGTGAATAATGCCAACAATAATCCACCTAGTGTTGTTTCCAATAACATCGTAGAAGGTCTCTCTTTTCCTTTACCAGTCAGGACAGACAAAGGAGGGAGACAGATGCAATCCATTAGTCGAGGGCACCAAAAGCACAAGTACTCAGGGGAATATAACCCGAATTAGACTCTAAAGAAGATGTGGGGGAATGTAAAGAATCATTAGTCATAAATATTTCCTCTTATGTGTTGTCCTTAGAGGAAAATCAGGTTCTTTGTAGGGGTTTGAATTTTATTCCTACTTGTAATAGTAAGATGTCCGATACCATCTTAGACCTTAAGGTTTTCTGTAGAAATGTTATGTTATGAATGCAGTATGGTGAGTCTGCAAGGCAGGATGGCCCCACTAATTCTGAACTATGTACTCATTATTTCAAGAAATTGAGTGATTTTGTCCCTGTGAATCATCCCTTAGTTGATGCTTACATGAAGCTTACTGAGGAAGCTATCTATAAGTATTATGGTAACAAGGGCACTGATGTTCATAAGAAGTCTAGATATAATATGAGTTATAATGAAAGATCTGCATTAAGGCGACTTCAAGATAATTATCTGATTACCATAAGACCAGCCGATAAGGGTGGCCTTATTGTTGTCATGGACAAAACACATTATTTGCGGTCTATGAAGGCCTTATTAGAAGATGGGAAGTATTACAGCAAGATTGCTGTCAAAGATGCGCATGAGATTATTAATTCTATTTCTAACACTTTGAATGATGTTTTTAATGGGGGCCTTATTACTAAGGATACCTATGGTTACCTTATTGTGACAAATCCCTGATACCATTAATACAGGGACTGCCAAAGGTGCATAAGGACTCTTTTGATCCACCAATGAGACCCATAGTAGCGGGTGCAGGATGGATCACTGAGTCTCTATCAGTGTATGTTGAGAAACATCTTAGACCAGTTATTAGTTGGGAACAGAACAGTCCTCAGGGACTCGAACCAGTTTCTTATAGATCTTTATGAATGCACTAGGGACGTTTGTGATTTGAAAAGAGTGGTTTTTGTCACACTGGATGTACAGTCCCTCTTTACGGAGATTCCCAATGATTTGGGAATACAATATGTACAGGAATACCTTATGGCTCACAGTGAACTTACTCCAGTACAGATAGATCTTGTATGCCATTTTTTGGAAATGATTTTGGAGAATAATCTTTTCACTTTTAATGGTGAAATATATATTCAAAGGTATGGTGTTGCCATGGGTACCTCATTTGCCAACAGTTATGCTAATATGTTTTTGGCGCATAGGGAAAACACTGTACTTTTTGAGAAAGAGGGGTTTAAGGCACACATATTTTATAGACGTTTTGTCAATGACCTTTTCCTATTATGGAAAGGAAGTCTAGAAGAACTTGTTGTATTCCATCAGATGATGAATGGGCTGACTGACTGTTTGAAATTTACTATTTGTTGGTCATACACACAAACTGAGTATTTAGATTTGTATGTGGAAAAATTAGACAATGGCCTTATTAACACTGATGTCTTCCTTAAGGCTTGTCATAGGAATTCACTTTTGGTCAGATCCAGCATGCACCCTGGATACATCTTCTGGAATTTGATTAAAGGTCAGGGGATGAGGGCATCAAGGCTGAATCCTTTAAATGATTGCTTCCAGGATGAAATTGATAGCTTGGAATCAAGATTGTTAAGGAGAGGGTATAGAAAAAGTGAGATTACTGAGAATCTGTCTGAACTTAATGTACTACGAGAGGGTGTTGCAGCCCCGTATTTTGGTCCAGCTAAGGTGATTAGTGCTTATAATGGTGTTACTAATAATACGTCGCTTAGGGTGCCTCTTTTTTACACTGCTGACAATAAGGATTTGAATGAAGTTTTCAGTAGAAATTGATCCATCCTGCAGGTGGATACATGTGTCAATGAAATAGTGGGTGAGAAACTGTGTTTCTTGTATAAGAATAGGAAAAATTTGAAGAGACTTCTCTGTTATGAGAGGGGTACTAATGTCTTGAAAAAAGAAAGGGGATGTACCCTTCCTTGTGGGAGATGTAATTTTTGTTCCTTAATTAACACTTCTAGTATTTTTTACCATCCAGATCTTCATAAGGAATTAATTCTTCATACTGATTCCACATGTATGACATCAAATGTTATATATCTAGCTGAGTGCCATGTTTGCCACTCTTATTACGTGGGCAAGACTAATAGAGTTTTTCGTGACAGAATGAGAGAATATGTCTATAACATCAAAAAGAAATCTGAACGCAATGCTTTATCTAAACATATTATGCAGTGTGGGGATAACCATGGCTTTAATTTCAGAGTCCTTGAGGTCATTGCCCCGAGTATTATGGAAGGTAATATTAGGAACCATACCGAGTACAGGGAAACCAAGTGGATTATTACCCTCAGAGCAGATAGGGGGAGGGGGTTGAATGAGAGGGATTCTATATAACCCCTACTGAAAAAATGGAGGATTCAGAAATGAATTATTGTTTTTATTTGTGGTTTTTGTATGGCATTTTTTTACCATATACATATCTTTCAATATATATTTATTTTTATTTTTATATGCAATTGCAATGTCCATATGTATATGTATATTTATGCACTTTCTAGAAATGCACTATGATTGTTTTATTTAAATGGGGTTGACATTATGTTTTTTTCTTTAAGGGGATGAATGATTTAAATGATGTGTCCATGTGATTGGTTAATGTGATTTTTGAATTTTTATAAATGGATCATTACTTTATTCTGAGTTATGTGGTCTGAAGAAGCTTGTTAGTGAAAGCGCTTACCATTCCATGGTCATTTAATAAAAGACTTTTATGCATAAGAATTTTAAGGAGTTGCCTGGCTGCTTCGTTGTGAATATCTGCACAGTTTTTACTTTCATAAGGTTATGTTGAAATAAGTCTAGTAGTGCTGTATAAATTGCATGTCTGTTCTAATGTCACTGCAGTCAATTGTTACATAATGTGCACATGTCCCCTACAGTCACAGGTTTTAGGTTCCACTCCCATGCCTGCCAACTAAGACATGTTGGCTGTCTAGTCTACTTAATGTACACAGACATATCTCTCAAGTGTCACTATTTTTTGTAATGTAATGACAACTGCCCAATTTGTTTGGTCCATGATTAACAGATAAATGATTATCTGGAATGCATTTACAGAACACCTTTGTAATTACGTATTTGGACATTATCTGAAACAGTTCCGTGTAGTTGTGCACCTGCATTTGTTCATGCTTAGCCCATACTGTCACATGGTAACAGCTTGAGCAGTATATACATGTTACATCATCTATAGAAGAATCTGAGTAACTGTTTTCACAAATAACACTGCACACCTGTAGAAGTATGTATTAGCAGTCTGCATATTAATATCATCTGCGACTTTACTGATGGTATGTTTTTCTCTTTCTAACCACCCCTTATATTCTTCATCTGCACAGCCCACTCCCTACCAGAACTGCAAAAAGTCACACAGAAAGCATTTTCTTCTATTGAAACTTGGTTATCCGATGCCCAACTAATACTCAACCCAAACAAAACAAAATTACTAATCTTCCAACCCACCAAACTTACGCTAGACAGCTCTCACTTTAACATCACAGCAAAAGACAACACCACCATCCATCCTACAGAACACACCAAATTACTAGGAGTAGAAATAGACAATAAACTGAACTTTGACATTCACATTTCCATGACCATTAAAAAATTACACAAAAAACTAGGAACATTATATAGAAATCAGCAACTACTTACCAAAGCAGCTAAACTTTCGGTAGCAAATTCTCATCTTATCTCTACCCTACTCTATGCCTCTCCAATATTTACTAACCTTAAACAATGCGATCTAAATAAGCTCGAAACCTGCTACAACAAGATCGCCAAATTCGCCACAGGGGCTTCCTACCATACTCACCACTGTCTCTCACTAGCAAGACTTGGCTGGGTAGAGCTCCCCCATCTCCTTCAATGGTACCAACTCACACTCGCCCACAAACTAATAAACCAACCACTAAAAGTCCCATCCCTCCAGAATCTACTCCAACCCTACATAACCATGAGACCACTAAGATCCAGCCACAAAAACCTCCTACAGGTCACAAGAGCCATTAACTCTGCTGGAGAAGCATTATTATCCTCTACTGTAGCCAAACTCTGGAACTCCATCCCATCCTCAATTACCTCTGTAACTTCTTGCAGCCACTTTAAATCCTTAGTAAAATCACACTTCAAAGCTTGCCAGATATGCCCTTGCAACCCCCCCCTCTAATACCATCCACTCCCCCCACTCACTACCTCTCTCAGCCCCCTATCAACAACCTACTCTTAGCAAGCTTGGCTACTCATGTTCCCAGCTACCTACCACATAATACTAACTTCTTGTAGCAACAACTGCTAATGGCTGTTATGTACCTCAAAAACAGATTGTATCAATTGTTCACTGATGAATCTCAATTACATTTGTAACCATGTTTAGTATATGTCACCATATTTTAAAATTGCACTATGTTCTACAGCTGCTTTACATCTGTTTTCTTCTTGTCTTACATCCTTAACTGGACTAATTTCTATATTTAAATGCTATGTTTTTTAACTGTATAATGTAAATAATACTTAATGTGGAGCTTTTCTCCCAGGGCCTCCGCTTAAAACGGACCTGTGTCCAGTCAGACTCTCCCAGTCAACAAATGTAAATAAATAAATAATAAATAAATAATTTATTAATGTTATTTATTATTATGATTTAATATTAATATATTCTGTTTAACTGTTTTTTTGGTGTTATGGGTTATTTCATTCTGGTTTGCTGTTAATATACTTAGTGTTATGTTATTTAATGTTGTGTTCCACATAATACACCTTAATATGTATTTACATTAATCAATATTATATTCAATTTTGTTAATGCTAGCATTTGGTTTGGGTATTACTAACCTTAACTTATCTTTATTTCTAATTTACTACAGCACGACAAGGTATGCCGGTTCTAGGTGATCCACCTACCTTGGCTCCACTGGCCATGGCACATGGGCCCAGCACATTTGGGACCCAGCCTGGTGGTGCCCCCTCTGCTGCCTCTGCACTATCTGCAGTGTCAAGTAGTTATGCCTATCAGGACAGGACTTGACCCACCACTGGGAGCGGTGGTGGAGGGGGTTCTGTCACCAGCGATGAACTGTCAGGTTTGGTGCACAGGATTCTGTACTCTGGTTTTGGATGCTGTCTGAGTCAAACAGAGAGCATGCTGGCCTCCCTGGTGGGGGAAGTTCATCCCGGAGCCCAGCTTCCACCAATGCCACCCTGGAGCACTGAAGGAACAATGCTGACATTTCCATGGGTGGGGACTTGAGTCACACTGCTACCTTGTGTAGGTACTTGAGACTGGGATTCCACAACAACCTCCCCATCCAAGGTGTTCACCCCCTCTTGTGTCACACACCACCTCTGTCTAATGGCTTGTCTGTCTTTTCTGTTTGCAAAAGCTTTTTCACCTTTCCAACTTACCTCCCCCACATGTACCTATGTCCCTTCCCCAACATTCCACTCTCACCTTAAAAAAATGGGCACCTGCCCCCCCCCAAAAAAATATGTCCCATACATAGCTCTCCATTTTGTACATGTGTCCACTGGACACATGTAATCTGGTACAATTGTCTTGGCAATGCGGTTATGTTGTCCTCACCCCTCTCTCTGGGGGTGACAGTTCAAATTCATCTACAAATACTGTCAAAGTGCACAGTTGTTGCTATACAAGAAATGGATAGCTATAATTCTTCTCCACACCCTTCCTGCACATACGTACCTGCCTTTCACTATGTTTTTTCCTCCTACTTGCACCTCATTTCACCACTGCTCTATATCCCCTTTTTCTTTTCTTTAAAGATTTTTGCACAATGCTGCATGACACAGCATGTTGTGCAGCATCACTAAGCTCAGCTAAATGGAGCTATATTGATATATGTGTTTAAAATGATAATAAACACCTCTCCCCATTTAGAACCTGAGACAGTCACACTTGCAGACCACTGCATTAACCTGCCACACCACACAACTGTTAAGTAAAACAGGTGATTTAAGCAAAACATAGTAATTGCAAGTTACCATAATTAAGTGTGTGTAAGCACAGCTGCGTATCATCCTGCAACACAAACTTGCCAAAAAAGTAATGGAAAAACTGGAAGCGTAATTTCCAGTCTGGTGCAGGAGTACACCACTAGAAAGCCAGACAAACACTAATGGATGTAACCAAGGTCTCTAATAACAAGTAAATGGGCACTTTTAATGGTAACATGTACAAGTAGACCTGCTGCAACATTAATGGCAAATACATGTTCAGCTGGGACTCTGGTGGAGAAATGCATTCCTATAAAGCCAGGCACATAATAATGGATATAATGGAGGTATGTCACAGATTGTATGTGTGCACTTATATCATCACAAATACACATGATGTAACAGTGACTCAGTAACTCTGTAAGTCTGTTAAATCCTTTGCAAACAGTTACTTTTGCCACACATAGTCCTGGGTTCATACCCAGTGGTATGTAACATTTAAATTACATTATTGTGAAGCCATCAATGAATGACTGATTCATGCACTCTTTATCCCACAATGCATTTCAAATGAAATGTTTGCTTATCACTAATGGAAATCATAGCCCTGAAGATAGGAACATGCTTGACATACTCCTATAGCAATACTACAAGTACATAAAGTGTCAGGTCATGCATTAATATGCATTCACAGAGGATTTTAACTTAGGTAATGCAGATGAGGTCCACTAATATCAGAGGTGTACCACACAATCATTTCATAATGTTATTAAAGATTAGCACAGCTGCACAACTAACTTACATATGGTGGCCCAGCTAGCAACAAGGACTGCAAGCACACACGTTCCACCTGACTAACATAATGTAACACATGGCCTGACAGATGCCCAAATAATTGACATAATGGTATAATTACCCCCTATGTTGCTCAAGGACACAACAAACATGTTGCCTACTACTCTGTTAGTGATACCATTACCTACCATACTTACCTTAAACATAAGCCTTAATTTGCAGTGGAATGGGTACCCGCACTCTGGCTCTGCCTCTACAACAAGACTGACTCAGCTCCCGCAGTTACTCTTACAGCATCCTGTCCTCCAAAGTGTTCACACTCTCTGCCTATGCCTACTGCCTGCAGCATCAGCTGCAGCCTATAGCACACACATCTGTATGTAAAAGTAGCTGCTACAGGCATACCCTCTGTGATGACATAGCATTTTGACCCCCAGGAATTTCCTGTACAACATATCAGAAAGGGCTTCTAATCTACATGAAGGCTTTATGTTCAGTGGTTGCATGTCATTGGCTGATTATACTGCAAATCAACTGTGTTGGCTGCAATTAGCAGTTCAGAACCACAGATTGGTTAAGAGCCAATCACCTGGTAATGAGAACCATGTTAAAAAGGTAAACAAAACAGCTGGCTAGGGGAATCAGTCTGTATGAGACTTTCTTCAGACAGTAACCACGTTGCCAAACACGTTATATATCTGCACATATCAACAGAGGAGTATTGTACTCTATCAGGTATGTAACCATTTTGTTTACAAAATTATGCATATGTGTGAATATACATGGAGGAATGGGGATTACAGCATTAAGCCTTTCTTAGAACTTTAATGATGACATGTCCTTGATCTCCAGATTTGTTACACATACAGAGGACATACAGTACATCAAGGGTGGAATGTTTTTTGTCAATGGGGCACACTGGTCTCATGGGACTGTCCCTGTATAGTGAATGCAATACCAGACTGCTATTTGTTTGGCACTGTTGTTTTAACATATTATCAGGGGGTTGTCCCTAGGGGACACACTACAGTGGGCTTCTGTGTTGAGTGTGTGATTATACAGCAGTATATGTCATGGCACACATGGGAATAGCTGCCTATTGCTAGTATCTGAGATGTATCCACATGGTTAGTATGTTTGCATACTGTAGAATATGACAGGTATCATCAAGCAGTGGATAATGCCAGCCATTCTGTGCTTGCTGTATCTCTACATAGTGTATGTAATGTATGTGATCCTGACATGTGTTCCCATTCTGGTGTCTTTCCGAAAACATGAATTCCAGATGACATGCCACTTTTACAGATGCTGAGAATGATATCACCCCTGGAAGGCCTCTGTCAATGCTGAGAACTCCTACTGTGCAGCGGGAGGCACAGCAGGCAGTACTGAGGGCTGACCATGTCTGTGATGTGAATGCCATAGGTCAGCAGAACAAGATATATGAACAGGTTCAACGATGGTCCGTAAATATGATTAATGCTGCATGCAGAAGAGCAGCAGATGTGGCCAAGGATTGTGGCATCACCGTTGGAGAGTCTGCAGAAGAATGACCACTTTTAGGTACAGAGGAATTCCTGGAAAGCCTAGGAACACATGACAGTTCCCAGGCATCCATCACACCATATATTGTGGATGTGGCTGCCACAGTTTCCACGACAGAGGAGCCTCCAGGTAGGCTTCATTTGATCAGCATTGGAATACTGTAGCACTCACTGTGTCAAGGGGTAGATACATTTACATGGGTGTCAGGTGTTTTACCTTGGGGGGAGGAAGGAGTTTAACTGCAATTTGAATTTCATGCTCAGATTGTGACCAACATATCAATTAACAATGTAGCTACTGTAAATGTGAGATATATGGATGTATTACCCTCTTATAGTGCAACATGTGGTGATGTTTACATTGCCACTCCCTCAACTTTCCACAGGTCCCTCAGGAATTGGACTAGGCTGTAGTCCTGTTCCTGGTGAGCAAAACACTGTTTTGTTACAGATGTACATTTACTGCAACATATTTACTAAAATATCTTTTCAGGCCTGATGGCTGGATTGCTGTACTATTGGCATGATTGCCAACTGCACAGTTATTTTCTGACTGCAAACACTTGAGGGTCATACCTATGCCTTGTTGGTGTGACAACACTGATAGATGTGACAGTATTGTCAGGACATTACAGATTACCATATGTGTCAGCTGTGTAGTCTTCACAAATATCAACACTGTACCTCATTGTTGCTGATGAGATTTTGTGTAAAGAGTTGTTATATACAAGTAACTAAAGATGTTTGTGGGAAAAGTAATGTCCTCATGTCCTACTATATGAGGTTGGGGGTTAAATAGGTCTGTAAGTCTGTAATAGTGACAACAGTGTATACACCTTTACATATATTGCAATGTAGTACTGCAGAGCATAACAGTGCAGGTATTACTGTACTACTTTTCCCTTTCTTAAGACAGGTGACCAGGGGGGTTGGTCTCTGTCCCCTCCACAACCTGATGTCAGTGTCTCTTCAGATTCTGATGATGATGGTGGCCAAAGTATGGGGCAGGTGGGAGTTTCATGGACTGAATCAGTCCCAGAGGTTACGTCCATCTTCTGCCCTCATTATCACAGCACATGGTCAGTGTGCCTACACATACTCAGTCCCCAAAGGCCACAGATCTTGAACAGTCAGAGGGTGGGAATATTGAACAGGAAAGTGTGACAACTATGGCACCAGTGAGTGTAGACAATGGCCATAGCCAGACAGCTATCAATGTTCCACACAGGCGGATTAAGAGGTGTGCTCTTAGGGACCATGCTGACCTTCCATCACCTGTCACAGGTGTCTCATCACGGCTCACTCAGCATAAGTTTTGGGCTGTCATGGAAGCACAGGTACATTCCAAAAGGAAGTCTAGATGAATGCTCAGGGTTATAGATGCAGCACAGCCTGACATCTGTGACTGCCTCCACCACATTGGTGATACCCTGTATTGGTTGACTGATACAGTGGAAAGAAGGTGGACTGAGACATATCACAGAATATCTGTCTTGGAATGCACATTCCCTGTGATGGAACATCTGGCTGGAGTCAAGTGTTGGACCCATGGACATAGGTAAGTGACTACATCTGCTGATAGTCCACATGGCCATGCTCAATCATGCTCCCATAGTGGCAGTACAGCCAGTGTTCCAGTGGGGAGCGTGCTGTCCACTCCAAGATATAGCAGGCCATGAGCTCATGGTCCTGGGCATTCTTGTGGAGGACATGGTCCCAGGAGACAGCAGTCAAAGTCATGTTCTATCACCGCTTCTTACCTTGGCCATGGAGGTGCCAGTGTAACTCCTGGCAGAGCTAATTCCTGTGTTTGGGGGCAGAGACAGTGAACTGTCAGCTCTGCCATGCACAGTTCACAGTTGCCCAACGTACACACATGTAGGTCTAGCACTGAGCCTGACTCTGTTCACACACACACTCACACACACCACTGTCAAAATCATATCACCTACTGACCAGCATGGCACATTTCCATGGTCCATCTTGCCTGCTTCCCTTTTTGACTCACACACATGCTTTCAACCTATTGGGTCAGTCTAAGCCTCCTGCACTCCACACAACACCCTGTGCAAGTGATGATTCTTGTGCCACATCACTGTCATCTTCATCATCAATGCAGGAAAATGAAGCTATGTGTCTGACGCACAGGGTGATTATATAAATTAATATATAATTGTGTAATGTAGTGTTGCTTTGCCATGCCACTTGTACTGGTTACTGACAGATATTGTACTGTATGCTGACATTTGTAATGAGTAAGCCACATAATTCTGTGTACCTTATATTGTATGATGAAGAACAAAACCAACAATATCCAGGTGTCTCTGCAATAAACCACTGAGAATCCAGAAATAAGTGCAAAAAGGTAACAAAGACAAGGCTTTAGTTTCTTCAACAAATACAGCTGTTTTATTAACACAAGCGCTTTCACTAGATGCTTCTTCAGGTGTATCCATATTGTTACTTAAACACCTGTTTTATACTATTATCACAAATCACATGACAAAACCAATCAACATTTTAACGTAAAATGCTTATAAAAACATAAAAATACATACATTTAAAAATATCATCAAATGCAAGTGCAAAAATGCAAAAGGTATATATATATATATATATATATATATATATATATATATATATATATATTTGTATTAAACACAATTAAAATCATTACCTACGTAGTGGTCAATTTTTTAAAATAGGTCTCATTGGCACATGGTTATTTAAGCCAACATCAGCCCTCAACCTTACAATCCAATTTGCCTCTAGCTCTTCAGTTCTAGCTGTAATATCACCCCCCTCTCGCTCTTCAGTTCTAGCTGTAATATCACCCCCCTCTTGTTCTCATAACATTTACCCAAGACCATAAATTTAAAGCTATGCCTATCATCAGTCTCAGAGGCATGCTTCACAAGAGCATTAAACATGCTCTTCTTTTTAATATGATAGATATGCTATCTTATTCTATTCTTGAGTAATCTATCGGTCTTACCAACATAGAATTTATTACATAACTGGCACGTAGGCAAATCAACCACATGGAGGGTACTACAAGTTGCACTGATGCTCAGGTAAAAAACCTCATGGGAATCTGGATGTTCAAATTCCATTTCTACATCTATGTATTCACAATACTGACATCTCTTACAGGGTCTAGTCCCTCTGTTATCAGAATACACTGTCTGATCCCTTGGTGTACAAAGCCTTCTTTTTAATGACTTTTTATTCTTGAATGTAAACTGAGGATGTGAGTCCAAGAACTTACTCACCTGCCTGCTGTGGTCAAAAGGTTCCAATGAGCACTAATAATATTAGTATATTTTCTTATATCCCTTGAATAACTAACACACTTTCTTACCTTACTACTATTGTGTATTTTATTAACCCCAGAAGTTTCACAAGGTTCTTAAAAATAGAGCCTGGCTCTCGTACCTCTTAATTTTTCTATCTCTATCATATTTCTTTATATCTCATTCTTATCATATCCCCCTTCCACCAACTCTGTACTTACCAATTTTGCCTGTTGTTTAAAATCATTCTGTTTAACATTGAGCCTTGACACCCTATACAGCTGATTGTATGCAATATTTCACTGGGAGGGTGGTCTAACGGTTAAGGTGTCCACCTTACAAACACAAGGTGCGGGGTTTGAGTCTCACAAGGGATAATTGGCTAGGCTTAAAATGGCTCGCAAGGACAGTTAACTATGAACCTATGAACGCATATCTAGGATGCATACATTTCCTCAACAATTTATTAGCATGACATTATTTCCTATACATTTTTGTGCATAATTCTCCTTCCTCTCTTCTCACTATACTAACATCCAGGAAATTCACCTCAGAACAAGACCAAGTCAATGTAAATTTAAGGAATGATGTGGAATTATTGATACATTCCACAAAAATACAATAATTGTTCTACTGACCCCTTCCATATCAGGAAGTGGTCATCCACAAACCTTCAGAAAAACAGTACATTCTATTTATAGGGACCCCTTTCCACATTCTCTACCTCCCATGATGACATCACTGCATTCGCATAACTACTGGTGCATGATGCACCCATTACAATGCCATTGCACTGCCAATATATCCTGTGCCTAAACATAAACATGTTATTCTCAAGTACTAAATTCAGTAAAGTCTGTATTAGCTGTATCCTTTCTCTCGTATAATTTCCATCTTTTTCTATCAACTTCGTAAAACTATTAATTCCAAAATCATTTGGAATTACTGTGAAAAGAGAGACTACATCAACTGTAGCCAATAAAGTTTGTTCAGTCGTTTCTCTCTTCCTGGAAAACTCATACAAATCTCTAATAAAGTGCCCAGTGTCTCTTAAAATATAGCCTGACTTCCTCAATAAATTCCTAAGATTTTTATCTAGAAATATGGAAATAGATTATGTGCACCGATCCTTTCCTGCTACAATTGGTCTCATAGGGGGTTTACCTTACATTTATGTAACTTTGGTAGTCCTTGGATGTTAGGTGTAGTAGGATTTTGTATTATAAAATACTTTAAAAGGCCATCATCTATAAGGCCCAACCTTTCTAAATGTTTATGTTCACCGTGAACTTTCTCTACCATTTGTTTCACCTGTAAAGGGGAGATCAATTGATATAACTTAGTATCCCTTAATAAGTCATGCATCTTTGTATCATAGTCCTCTCTACTCATAATAACTATTTGTCCACCTTTATCAGCTGGTCGTATCATGAGAGTAGGGTTAGTCTGAAGGTCTATCAGAGCTTCAAACTCTTCTTTAGTTATATTATGCCATTTATTCTTATTCTGTTTACTTTTCTCTTCATCATACAACTTATATACATCTTCTAAACAAAGTTTTTCAAAAGCATTAATCAACGAGTTTTGTTTAGGTATAAACAGACTAGGCTTCCTAAAGTTAAAAGCTTCTTCACCTTCATTATTATCAAACATAATTTTAAGCATTAGGTTGCGAGTGAACATTTTAATATCAAAAACAATCTCTGTAATGTCCATATCAACTGTAGGAATAAAGGATAAACCTTTCTCCAATACATTAAGTTCATATTGTGTTAGAGTCTTTGATGATAAATTGACCACTAAGTTTTCACATTCATAAACGCTTTCTTTATTGTATATAAACTCAGCATCTCTTCTACGTATTTCCTCTTGTTTCGCGTTATGCTTCTCCCTCTCTGCTGATTTCTATATTGCTCTCTGCCCACTCTACTTGTAGACCTTTCCCTGGTCGGAAGTGGAAAAGTCAGATTCAGCTGTCCAGGAGGGTGCAAAAAAGGGTGCTCTCCATATCCTGCTTTACTGGTCTGGAAATAACACCATTCTCTTCACGATGAACTTTCACTACTGTAGAAAAAGTTTTTCTTCTTGCTCCAGTCACCGTCATGCTTAATGCGCTGTCTCTCCCTTCCTCAACACTTTGGATCCACCCCACTTGAAAATACCTCTATTCCCACACTCTGATTCACTGAAACCTCCATCTCCATTGTTCTCCCTGCATGAGTGTGTTGTGTGGCTGTATTGGACTCTTGTGGCTATGTGAACACATTACCTAGCGCAAAATCTTTGTGATCTCTTTGTAGATTTTTTAACTTAATTTGGAGCAATTTTCGTGCATAGGTCACAGCATTATCCATTGAATTATTTACTGGTTTCAAAGTCACTTCAGCGCCATACCTTTTATAAAGATTGACATACTTATTCCTAATGGAATTTAACCCAGTTGTCTCTTCCCTGCTTGCTGCAACAATCAGTAATTTTAAGTAACCCAAGCTTGTACTGAGGTTTATTTGCTGCCATTTGCTCAAAAGCACAGGATCACAGTCCGTTTGAGCAGGCATCTTTAACACCCTTAACCTACGGGGTATTATATTCTCAGCAACAAACACTTCTAAGTGAAACTTTTCATACTGCACACATTTGAGTTTAAATAGAGCCTTCTCTAATGAGAATAAATCACTTTTCAGTGCAATGAAGTCAATTAGGGAAATCAGTTCCTGCATCATTCGTGTATAACAGGATAACAAGGGCAATGGCATCACACAGCCTACTCATGCATCCCTCATCTATGACATGGTCTAATATCCTTGATAACTGTTACCAGAGTTTCTTGACCTAACATATCTACAATCTGTGGTGAAGGACATGACCCATCTACAAATTTCCTGTGTCCATTGTAGACATTTGTCCTACACCAGTTATGATTGTCTTGTTCTGCTTTGCATTGTATGTGTTACAGCAGATGTGTGCTTCACATGCATAGGGTTTAGTGTCTTTATTACATAACTGTCTCTCCAGCATGTACTATTTGTACCACATTGAGAGTGTAGGTGTGTAGAACAGGTAATACATGTGTTAGTTTTGTCTTGGATAAGCAGGAGGTACACATTGGGATCTGCCACCTCCCTGTATGGCAACCATATACATCCCATCCAAAGCATGTAGGAGACAGACTACACATGTACACTGTTAACACGGACTGCATGAGACATGCTATCTGCAATGTGCATTGTTTTTTCATGGAACCTGCATGGCTGCTACACTTGTAAGATATGCCTGTGTAGTGACATAGCAAAGGTGTCATTGCACTAAACGATAGGTGTGATGAGTGCCAAATATGGTATGACAATGTCAGTCTGGGATTTATATGCCATACCTTTCTGTATAGATTGTACAATATTGAATGGGTTCCCACATCTTACCAACCACCAAAAGTCAAAGGATACATCACTGTCTGTGTCCATAAGCCCATGGATTTTGGTTCAACTGTGTGCGTGGTGTGTGGACACTACTCTATTTTCCAGGGATGGATGACTTCCCAATGGATATTATTGTGCGGTACTTGGTATTTACTATTTGTCGGTGGCTCCGGCAACAACTGACTGCATGTCTCAGGCCATCCTGGATAACTGTTGGTGCTGTGTGGGATTCAGTAACAACTCCTTATATGGAATCAGCTGTCAATGTAGTCAGTCAGAGGTCACTGACAGTGGCCGTGACTGCAGATAAGGGAAAGGCTACAAGGGGTACTCAATTAATGATGTCTGATTGAAGTCCACTGTTGACTGGTGTCATTGTAGCACAGGTCTACCCAATGCTATCTTCCCAGATCAGACACTTGGCTATCCACCAGCTGACATAACCTACCCAGTTTCCAGCAAGGCCTGTTGGTCTAACATTGACAAACAGCTTGTCAGGCCATGGAAGGTGGAGTGAGCCATATTCTCATCATCCATCGCATACTGGAAAACTCAGTTAGGTCCACCACTTAGGGTAGGTAGGCACAATCTGCCTTTGAGCAAAACAAACTGTTTGGTCCAGTGTCAGCAGGTGTATGACATTGTTATTGATCGTATCCATGCTAACTCCTTTCATGGCTTTACATATCAGGTGACTGAGAGATCTGTGGACACTGCTTGGCACTGCATGCTAGTTGTCCTCAGTGCAACTAAGTATTGCAAAAGAGTCATCGAAGGTGTTTGTACAGAGCACAGCCAAACAATGGGGGAAGCCTAATATGTATACCCTGGGAAGGTAAGGTGGGAGGTTTTACATAGGTATTCTGCAGTTGAACACTACTCAGTGATGTGTACTGCAAGGACACAATTACCTTGTGAAGAATGTGGAAAGCAGGGGAGTCCCCTGAATTGCTGGTGCCTGTCTTCTATTACTGCTGATCTCGCCACAACCACTCGGTCATGGGATACCATGCTCCGATACTTTTTCTGTCATCACACACAAAATGTTACTATGAAGCTCATGATGAGTAGCAGGACACAGCCTGTTTGTTCATCCACATGGTTGTCCCACATCATGTAAGGCTCTGTAGCCTTCATGCACACCCTCCTCCAGGTAGATGCCTTGATAAGCACCCTTAGCAATCAGTTGGCTTTTGCATGTAGTATGCCTTCTGTACCAGGGTTGGTGGTACATCACTAGGAAACTGACCAGATGGTGATTAGAAGCAAAACTGCAACACCACAATATAATCTGCAATGTCCAGTGACATAGATGTCCAGGCTTGCTGACACAAGTAGCACAGCAGTGGAGATCCATCTTAGGTGACACTTTCACAGCACTTCATGCATCCTACCCTTCCACAGAGTAATGGTGGATATCTGCATGACATGACTGTGACGCCTACTGCAGAGGACTGGCCACCTTTGACCAAAGTATGCCCACCTGCCATATGTCCTAGGTATGTCATATTGTACAGTTATGTACCCAGAAAACATGTCTGTGTTCCCACATCATGGCATGCAACAACCAATTTGCTGTGTGTTTGCTTGACAGGCATTGAATTCTTGCAAAGGCAACATAATGTCAGCAAAGTTGAACAAGTACTTGTGCATCAGTGGTGGCTGTTGACTTCAAATCAAAGGGGGACTGCAGGAGACAGCTGAATGGGTGGAAACAATGGGAAGGGGTGTGGCCAACTAGAAAGGGGACTTTAATTAATTACACTTTCATGGGTGCCAAACCATCATTATGAGAGTCAAATCAAGACAAAATGAAGTGGAGAAGAAAAAACAAATATTTCAATGCATTGGCTACATGACAGCTTACTTAATATCTAGATGGAAACAAAAAGGTTGTGAGGCATGAACAAATAAATTACTTTTTAAACAGATTATTGGAATGCCAGTCAAAATCAAGTATAAGAAAAACAAGCAGCACTCAACTCAAACCACTTCTCCTTGCACTGCAGTTCTAATTATAATTTATATTCAGCTTTGTAAAAGTACCAACTAACATGCTGAAAGTAGCAATCTCTGTGATACACCCACTTATAAAAATGTTTCTTATCAAAAATAGACCTGCTGCCTGACAACAACTATCTATTTGTCTCATGGGGAAAACATGATCAAAGTAAAAAATGAACAGCAAACAAGAAACAAGCTCAAGATAAATTGCTTATAGGATTACTGCACAGGTTATGGACCACACGTGATAGATTGACATTCTGTTTAGTTTACGGGTAAAGCCTGAAAAGATGACTGCAAGTCTCCAACAAATGTAATGAGCATCTGAAAATACTGTAATCCTATCCTTTATTACAAATACTGTCATATGCATTTCAATACTTAAGGCTTATACATTATCTAGTTATGTAAATATTCTCTGCATGGCAACAACAAAAAGGTTTTCAACATTGATAATTCTTTAACAGTATCCTTATTAAAGCTTACTTGCATCTTCCAATGTCAGACAAGCTTACCTGATGGTCATTAAAACATTGCTACTTAAACACAAAGCAACAGGCAGTACAACAACTTGCATTTTCTGAATAATAAGAAGCATAAATCAACAGCATAAATCAACAGTATAAATATATGACAGAAAACCAGAACATTCTGCAAAATCAAGGACTGATGAAAAGCCACTGTAGTACTTGTGTCTACCTTGGATGGGGGGGGATACTCTGCACACTTATACTGCATAACAGCTCCTTGCCTTGCTTGGACACATCCAGAGTCACTACATGGGGGAGTGGGGTACAACAAGTATGTCACAATTTGAAATGTCTCTGGCTGCTGGTGATGTCCCTGACACTTTTGTCATACCTCACAACCTCAGAGCAAGAAATCTGGACAAAGCCATAAATAGAAGTGGGACAAAGGCCCAGAAATAAGGACAGTTTTTAAATATTGCTCTTATAAAGTTAGAAAGATAATAGAATAGTAAGTCTTGCATTAGTATGAATTTTCTGAAGGATATGAAATCTGAAACTCAAATGTCTGTCATTATTTTCTAATTTCAGTCTTTAATGATTTGCCACTAATTTGCCAGAAAACTACAATTACAGTGGGGAACCTGTCAAAGAAGGGACACTTTTTTAATATTAGTACTGTTAAGTTGAGCAGCTGACAAAATAAGAAAACCTACATGCATTTCTGAAATAAAAGTAATGTATAACTCTGATCATTACATTTATTTATTAATTGTAAACCCTCCAAGGTTTCTTCAAAAATTGCCATTTTGCAGAGGTATTATTAGGGGGAGAGCAATATTTTGAGCCAAAACTGGGGACAGTTGAGAGGTTTGGATATACCTAATTCTATAAAGCGATTTATTTGCACATACCTCTCAACCACTTAATGCAGGAAATCTAGACAAGGCCAAATATATTGGGGGAACAAACAGTACTAAAAATTGCTCTTGTATAAACTTAAAGAAGCAAAAATGTATTCATTCTGTGAAAATCTGGACAGTTGAGATGTATAGTTCAGCTGGGGCTGTCTTTGAGTTTGCTGCCCTTCCCCCCTCACAAAATCATGGTCAAATGGGATCTCCCCCCCTGCAATCATTCCAATGTCCCATTGCTTGGCCATTTCACCCCATTTACCATAAACACCATAATGTGCATACTGCTTTACTTCCATAATTATTTGGATTTCATTTAAAAGTTTTGTTTTACATTTTATGTACAAACACTGATAGACATCTGCTAAACAAAGCAATGTAGTCTCACAATGAAAATAGACTTAGCATTAAAACTTCTCTGCCCTTGAAATTCCCATTCATTGAAACAGCATTGAAACCCACATTCAAAGAAAATACATCTGGCCAGAGGCAGACAAAGATTAACTTGAAGAGGTTGCTGTTAGCAAACAACTTTATATTTCTTTGTTTCATCTATAAATAAAGTGCTGTTTGCCATTGAGGAATAAATTGCATATGTTACATTACAAAAATGATAAGCTAGTAATATTGCAATAGAGAATGGATGGCAAACTGATAACAGATTCATAGTGACTAGGTATCTCTGCCAAAGAGGACATTCTCAGGACTGCAGCATCTACCCCCTTTAAAAGTACAACACAGTATGGTATCAGCAATGCATCTACATACTGTGGGAGTAGAACCCACAGCCTTCTGTATCAAAAGCAAGTATTTGTCCTGCTGTGCTATTAACAATGCAAGCACACTCAGCATAAGCAGCACTAAGCTTCTCTTCCCCTGAAGCTCTCAGCTCCTTGTAAATTCCACTTGACACTCACCTGTATCTCTCAACTTTGCAGCACAAGAAATCTGGAAAAAGCCAAAATTTATTGGGGGGGGGGGGCAGAAGCACAAAACCCAGGGATACATTTTAAACATTGTTTGTATAATCTTGGAAAGTTGCTAGAATAAAATGTTGTGTTACCACAATACATTTCACTGCCAAGTCTTGAATCGAGGACCCTGTGCACTACAGTCAGAGCAACATACTACTATGGTAAATCAGCTGTTTCCTGAAAGTGAGGAAGACTAAAACTTAAATGGTTATCATTTAATGAATTCATTTCTCACCATAGCTCTCAAACTCTTAGCACAAAACACATGGACAAAGCCAATAATGGGGGAATACAGCCCCCAAAAAACAAAAATGGTTCTACCAGTTAGATAAAGCCGGAATTAAAAAAAACAAGTCCAAGTAAAAATATAAGTAATTACCAGCACCACAATTTTTAGAAATAGTAAAGAATTATTACACAGCGCTAGTAGAGATACTTTTACCCATTAGAGCTTCTTCAGGAAAAATTATTTTTCCCTGAGATTGTCTGGACTGCTGATATATCATTGATGAGTTACAGTTAAAGCAGTTATATGGGAACACTCCTGTGTTCGGGGTGGGGAAACACTGTCTGTTCTGCTGGGTACATAGTAGTCCAAATATCATGTAACCCCTCTGCTTAACATCTCCCTTGACAGATGTAATGAATATACCATGCATGAGGCCTACTGACTATTAAAAGACACATGATAGTGACCTGGGTATCTGTAGTCCTATGTGGATGTTACTTTTGTCCAAGTAGCCCACTATATTTACTTGCATAAATGTAGCAGATCCATACGTACCATACCATATCATACTAATCCTTACAAGTGCTGTGTAGGTTAGAGACTTACCTTGCAAATGTAGCAGTTGACAGAACTGTAGCTCAGGGCTGATTCTGTCTGATGCAAGCACTACACAGCCAATACATGGATAGGTAAAGGTTGTGTAGGTTGCCTGACATCAAGTTTGATATATGTATGTGAGTAAGAGTAAAGTATTAGTCCCTAGGTTTCAGTGAATGTTCTATGCATTGTCTCTAAGCCAAAGCCAGGGCATACTGAGCATGCCTACATCTGCCTACAGGGACATCAACAGTGGGTTCCTCCTCTGAGTCCTCTTGTGACTGTGGCTGTGGTGACATAGGCACTGGTGGGGGGCTGTGTATCTCTTCCCTTTGCTGATCCTGTTGCAGCTGTTTCTGCAATATCATATTGTGTTGCATAGCACATACTGTGAACATATGTACACATGTGGCTGGAGAGTACTGCAGGGCTCCACCAGATATATCGAAAAACCAGAACTGTGACCTCAGAAGCCCAAAGACATGCTCTATGATTCCTAGTTTGTACATGTGCCTCATTATGGTGTTCTTTCATGGGTGTGTGTACATTTCTGAGGGGTGTCATCATCCATGGTTCCAGGGTATTGCCAGCATCCCTCAGTAAATGGCCATGTCAGATATCCCCCCTAGCAAACATCTAGTACAGCTGTGATGCGTGCCATATATGGGAGTCATGATAACTGCTAGGGCTGCCAGCAAACACATTCAGGATAATCCCCTGGGCATTGCATATGACCTGGCAGTTGATGGAGTGGCACCTCTTGCAGTTGACAAAGATTCTACCCTCTTCACCAGGTGGTGCCTTGATGTGTACATGAGTGCAATCTATGGCACCCAATACTTCAGGGTAGTGTGCTACATGGTAGAAGTGTTAAGCATATTGTTAGCATACCTAATCTCTTTTACATCTTTTTACCAACAATACCCTAACAATACTCTCTGACTCCTATACTTTATTTTACTGCTGTCTCTCTATTTTCTTTACTCTACTCTTCTGACTTCAAGAACCCATGTAAATATGTATATACTATGTCTCACTCAACTGTCTTCTCTGTCCTAAATGTAATCCTCACTTTACTATCTTCTTCTCATATGTCTCCAACTATTCTCCTCTCCTAACCCCTATTTGAATTGAAGTACAAAAAATGTATTTTGCCAGCATTTACCATGTATACTTTTCCTATTCTAACTACTTATATATACTGCATATGTCAGTCTTATACTGTTAGTATGATGTTTTTATTCATTGTTATTTCAGAGTTATTATGTGTAATTATAATTTTGTCTATGTATTGGAACTTTTCTCCTTGGGTCTCCACTGAAAATGTGCTTTGGCTCAGTTGGACCAACCTGGTTAATAAATAAATAAATAAATAAATATTGCTGGCCCTCATCTCAGTGGTGAGGGGATAAGATATGTGTTCACTGGCATGTGGTAGCATGGCATCCAAGAACTGGTGGAGTATCCTGGATACAGATGCTTATGAGACCCCCATCATGTCTCCATTTGGTCTTTGGAAAGTATATCTAGCTAGTATGCTAAGGGCTACACATACCTTTGTTTCTACTGGGATGTGTTCCCCTCTGTTGGCTCTGGATCTGAATTGAGGGCGTCAGAGCTCAGTGAGTTCTTGTAGTATATCTCTGTTCACCCTGTTGCGCTCCACAATCTCCAGCTCATGTAGATCCTGGAAGGTTACCCTGGGCCTGAACACTCGTCTCCTTTTCTGCCTAGGCCTATTGTCAGCAGCACCAGCAGCACTGAGTTCAGCATCTATCACATGCAGATGTAGCTGAACTGCAGCTGCCCTAGCAATATCTCAGTTAAAATTCCCAAGTCTGTACTCCAATGGTCCAGAATATTAGGGGGAAAATCAGAATATAGGGGGCATGCATGCTTTATACAGCTCTGCTGTAGGTGCAGAATGTGTGATTGGCTAACTATGATGCATTTCACCTGCCTACAATATAATTAACATAATTTAATGTCTCTATTTCAGTATACAATGTCTTGAACAGTGCCGGGCTGCGTAGCATAGCTTATACAAAGGTCAAAATGTCTAATTGAATAAATCCAGTTTTGAAAACATGCTCAGCCATGCACAACACATGCACCTAACCTTAAAAGAGCTTAGATGTGAGGAGACCCTCCTTCCTCAATGTCAGCCACATTCTGTGTAAGTATCAACATGGTGTAAAACCCTGTACTGAGGGGATATGCGGACATGTTTACTCCTTTATGCTATTTAATAACCCAACCTTATTTGCATACTTATCCATGCTGACAGCCTAGAAACTACATGCTTCATAGTCCTGTCACCTTAGTAACAGCAGCAATGTACCACTGTAGTGAGCCCATGCAAGCTCCTATAATACATTTCTGTCACATATTATAAACTTCTTTTTTCTTATTTTTTATTTTTCTATTAAGCATGTTTGCACACTGGCGAGTAGTTGACCACAGAATCAGCTGTTGGGATTATTAAAAAAATTATTAATTTAACTTATTCCCTTTAATCTTTCTGACATACAAACTAATAGTTTTGCTCATATGTATATGTGATCTTACATTTACAGGGAGTTTATGTCCACATTTCTACACTTTTACACCCCCTTGTGTCTAGACTTCTGTTAAGTGGAATTTTTCTGTTTACACTACGGACGCTGACACGAGGTCTGAACAGATGTCTTTCTGCATGTTGGATCACTCTACCTGCCTCATTTGCATGAGATTCACCTGCTTATGAGGCCATTTGCATGTCATGGAAATTTCTGTGTTTGTGCATGTGTGTGCACCCCTAAACAGTGCTTACTGAATCGCAGTGAGATGCCTACATGAAAAAAAAAAAAACACATGCAGGCTTTATTAAATTCCTCCATAATATATGTGGTAGGGATTTAGACACCATGATGGAGAATGTGGAATATAAATGGATTTGTAATGCTAAGGCTGATATATATCTTGGTTTAGAAGAAACTGTTTCAATTAAGCCTATATTAAAATGCAGGCATATCAGATATTTTTTTTTATTGTTTTTATTGGTGATTGTGACTTTTTCTGATATACATCTGATGCTTTTTATTTTAGTCTTATTGCCTGAAGAAGCACAGGTCTGTGTGAAAGCTTTTACACTAGCAGTCTAATAAATTAGACATGAATTGCCATAGCAAATGGTGTATTTTTTTTTTTACATCCAAGGATAAGGGCATGAGTCCTGTTGCTTGACTTCATGGTTGCTCCCCCCAAAAAATTACTCTTCCATTGTGCCTACGAAAACCTATTCTGTGAGTTTATTAATACCTGATTGAAGATTGATATGGCTACTGCAAGATATTTTTATTTAAAAGTTGTGGAGAAAGTATGATTCCAAGAAATCAGTATATATTAATAATCTGTCATGAGCTCTGCATAGTGCAGTGTACAATATTCCTTCAATACATACCTACTAGATGACTTAAACTGATTTCAGACTCAATAAACATTTGCCTCATGGCACATGTTTTCCAAATCTGAAGATCTTGTACTCTATCAGTATATGCAGCAGTAAGATTCTGAATAAACTCATCCACTGAGCAAATCAGCTGTTACGTAATTGATGGCTACCCCTTGTGGTTGTAGTCCAATCCTGAGTGAGGACTGTTAGGGGTCATGAATGGAATGTGGAATGTCCCAGATGAAAATCAGCTGTCAAGTAATTGATGGCTACCCCTTGTGGTTGTAGTCCAATCCTGACTGAGGACTGTTAGGGGTCATGAATGGAATGTGGAATGTCCCAGATGTTGAAATGTAGATTACTGCTCAAACTTTTCTTTCCAAACAGACAGGGTTACCCTGCAGACTGTGTGAGGTCTTATGGGGTGTACATATGTCAAACACAGTCTGCAAAAGCTGTCTATCCAGTCACTTCCAAACCGTTATTTCCTTTTGAGAAAGCTGGCTCAGCTGATTCTGTGGTCATCACCTAGTCATCTCCTTGCAGAAGGCTTGTACCATAGTGTACAACATCACAGACCTTGAGCACCACAGCATGAGCAACAGTAAAAATCTTACTACCAAAACTTGGCCTACTCTATTTCTTTCCTAGGATTCTACTTAGCTACCTGCCATTTTTTTACTTACACCTTAAAATGACATTACATGGGTCAGACAGTTTATAGCATAACACAATTTACAGCTGGTCATAATTTGTATATGCAATATTTCTTTTATATTTTATACTCAGAATCATTCTTTTGGATTTGTCAACACCTGTGAACTATAAACATACAATAACATCCTATGTTTTGAGGAAACCATTGTGGAATCCAGCCTTTAAATTGTAATCCTTTGATTTTAAGTATGCTTAATACTAATCTGTCGCAAGTCTACACATCTACATGGTCTGCTGGGTATATTATTTCTGAGTCTATATTTTAATATAGGAATGTTTAACTGAAGATGTTTGCCCATGTATATTATGAGGGCAGCACAGATAATTAGGCCAATTTAAGCTGTTTTATATCAATGTCAGTTCTGCCCAAATTGGTATTTTTAACAGACCCAGGAGAACTGTGTTTAAAACTGCAGATATATTTTTCAGTGGAGAATTTTCACTGCTCTCAACAGACAAGTGTTATCCAGAAAGCAGGAGCCACTTGACTGATTTTCTTGTCTATTTACCTTCACCTGTCACAGCAGGTATACATTGCTTGCTGCTTCGTGAGTTGTTTCCTTTGAGGACAACATTCCTCTTACTACTTCAGAAAAGCAGTACGTGTTACAGCAGTCCAGCAGACAGCTTAGTTTATTGGAGCAATCTGACATGCTCTGGCTAGCACAGAGCTATTGGAAACTGTTAGTGATTGTGCAGAACATTGCTGGCTGTAATGCTGGTGGGAGTTTGGATGTAACTGAAAATGTGCAGACAGATGCAATGAACATGATTCTGATTTAATGGCCAAGCCACAGGAGAGCAGGTGCATAATAATGAAGTCAGCAATATTTAAGAAATAGTTGGTCTGCCTTCCTTTCTAGCTGTTATGTGACTAACAGAAACTTGCTCTGCAGTTCGTATGGATTTATCATGGACATTCTCGTTAAGAGACAAATGATTTTGTTGAGGGATGAGAAGTCACTGGATTTTTTATTCTGTGATGAATGATACAACATTCACACAGACAAAGTAGTTCTACAGAGCTAATTAACTTCCGAACTGCAGGCAGTATGAATGTGTATAATTTATTTTAATATTAAATGGAACCTGCCACCAATGAATTTATTTATTTATCTATCTATTTATCTATGTATGTATGTATTTATTCCTTTATTTATTAATAGCAATATGAATAATAATTAAAGCTGTATACTTCAAATGCACATTCAGTCAAGTTTTGTTCTTTCTCTACACAACTTAGGAATTAATACAACTATTGTGCAGAGCTACTAAAACTGCAACAGATACCCAATGTCCATCTTTCAGTATGTACTAGACATTAACCTCTATATCACAGATTAATATAAGGTTTAGAAAATAGAGTAGAAAAGGTGTATACATGCACTTGTGAATGTGTTTGTGTGTGGGTGTGCATGTGCATGTGAGAGTGTGTGTATGTGCATGCCTGTATGTGTTAATCTGAGTTGTGCACATTTGTGTGTTATGTGCATTTGAATCTATTATATCAGTGTGAATGTGTGTGTGTATGTGCGTGTGTCTGTGTGTATGTATATATGTATGTATGTATACATACATGTTTTGTATCCATGCAAATGCACCTGTATATACATTTGCAAAAGGAATTTAAGAAGTCATAATTAATTTAGGGCAAATAACTAATTAAGAGGTTTTTAGGTTTTATCCTCTCTGGGTTACCTGTTGTTCACACTCTGGAAACAAACTTTTTAGTGCTCATTACTCTTAAGATGATGTAATGAATTCATAGATGCCCTGTGCACTACATGATGGGAGGTCTTGGAAGACATGCCAGCCACTGTTGAGATGGACACATTAATTTTAAACAGAGTAACTCATCTGGTGCTTGTCGGTCAGCATGTTTCAGACAGAACTTAGAGCAATGATGAACAGTAGCTCTATACAGCATTCAGTTTTAGCTGCAGCAGGCTGAACTATTAATGAAGATGGTTTTGTTTTTACTGAACCATTGGTGTAGAAATATAATCTGAAATCAGTGGCTCCAAACATACAACGGAAGGCACATGAATGGCACAAAGAACACTATGGTGTACACAGCAAGGGTAGGTTATATACTCACATATCATAAGGCAAACAAGTGCCTAGGCCACAAGGTCTCAGTGCATATAGCAAAAGCAGAATGTATGTCCACAAGAACTAAAAGGTATTGCCACCCAGGTGAAAACACACACACACACACACACACACACACACACACACACACACACACACACACACACACACGCACACACGCACACACACACACACACACACACACACACACACACACACACACACATGCACAAACACACTTGTGCTAAGTATAGTGCTACAGCTGCATATGCACACAGTATGTGCAGGTTTTGTTCCTAATCATACAAGTCACAAGGTATTTGAACAGGTACTAGCACACTCTACTTATTATGTGTTGACAAATACCTTTCAGGTTCTAAGCCTCACTCCTGCAGTGGTACATGGTGCATGGCAAGGCACATTCTGTATATATGTCTATGTGGATATGCCACACACTTAGATGTGTGGATATTAAATTCAAGTAACAATGCTTGTAGCTACTGAGTAGGTAGGGAAGGTGGCATGCAGTAGATTACAGGAGGCAAATATCTAGACAATTTATTGCCCTGGGTAGACCACAAACTGGTGCCCCTATTAACTCGGACATGAGGTCTGAAAAAAAAATAATACATGTACTTTACTCACAGCTAGATAGCAAGTATACAACACTGCAGTTCACAATCCATGACAGTTCGCATCTGTGGCAGCCATCCCTTCACAAAACACTAGTAAGGTACTGTCACACAAAATGAACTATGTGGTTTCTGTGCAGCATCAGATTCCATTCCAAATAAATACCATAAATACACACACACACACACACACACACACACACACACACACACACACACAGATTCTCATGAGCATGTTCTAATGCACACAGTTACTTACACACTTGTGCATGCACATGCACAAACACACACTCGCACACAAGCATACACACAAAAATTCACATATGAGTGCATAGACATGCAATTATGTACAGTGACACACATACACACATATACACATACTCATACATGCATTCACACATAAGGGCACATAGATCCACAGACACACACACACACACACACACACACACACACACACACACACACACAAAATCGTTGAGTGGAGAGTATAGACGTCAATGCAGTATTCATATTTTTTAAATTCTTTTATAGTTAATGATAGAAAGTATGAAAAAAATGCAAGTATTTTTACACATTTTACAACAAGTAGTAATAAGGTTGACTCTCACAGAACTAAAATGGATGACAAATGGCTTGTTAAAAAAGTAATAGTCTGAAATAGGGCAAATATGCCTGTTGTTCAGAAATAGGCCCAATCTATGTCATTGCATATAAGGTGGACAGGTGGGGGCAGACAGTTTCCAATCAGTTGTAAATAAAATGATAGGCTCTATTAAAATAATAATACCTGAAACTTGCTGAATGGCAGATGCATATCTGTCACTTTCCAGATACCCCAGTTCATACTAATCAAAAAATTAATTGTTGATTCTAACAAGCAAAGTTTATTTCCTTCTTTTTCATATTACAGCTTTATGAATTGTGCCGACTGTACTACACTTACTGAGTGCACTAGATTTGACAAATCATGTGTGCATCCAGAAGAGCATTACCTATGTAGGAGATGTTCTGGTGAGGAGATAAATAAATAACAATGTATTTTCTACACATGCCAAAACTTTTGGTTATCTCGGAGTAACTATTAAAAGGAATCAAGTATACTATCCAAAAACTGGTCATTGTCTTGTAGATACAGGGAGCCAAGTTACATAAATAGATTGTTTCTACATAGCTTTTACCCTCACAGTGCTAGAAGTCCGAACAAAGCCAAAAAATAATGGCAGGACAAAAGCCCAAAAATATGCACTGATTTTAAATATTGCTCTTTTAAATGTAGAAGGTAGCTAGAATAACAGGTTTTTCACTGGCAAGTCATTTATGAAGAATATGAAGTCTGAAACCCAAATGTCTGCCATAATATAGTGACTTCAGTCCTCAGTGGCTTGCTAGAAATCCACAAATTTTATTAGGGACAGATCAAAATATGAGACAAAAACTGACATTATGTGAAAATCTGGACAGTTGATAGGTATGCTGGGGCATAATGTGAAAAATCTTTTGAAACAGAAAAAAGTATCTCTCTCTCTCTTTCTCTCTCTCTCTTTCCATATATGTATATAGCTCTCACTCACTCTCGCTCTCTCCCTCTCTATATCTATCTATCTATCTATCTATATATATATATATATATATATATATATATATATATATATATATTTATATATATATATATATGGGTCCCATTCAGAAGACCGAAACGCCGATTGCCCGACGCGGAAATCACCGACGCCAGATGACCGACAGGTACGTATACCGACAGGGTGATTCGCCGACAGTGGAAAGACCGACAAGGGTAACCTGCGATCGCGACCCGGTAAGTGTGCGATAGTGACGGAGGTAGGAGTGGTCAGGTAAGTGAGTTAGGGTTAGGGTGCAGGTAGGTGGAGTGTGCGATAGTGTCGGAGCTTGGGCTAGGGGTGGGTAAGTGAGTTAGGGTTAGGGTGCAGGTAGGTGGAGTGTGCGATAGTGTTGGAGCTTGGGCTAGGGGTGGGTAAGTGAGTTAGGGTTAGGGTGCAGGTAGGTGAAGTGTGCGATAGTGTCGGAGCTTGGGCTAGGGGTGGGTAAGTGAGTTAGGGTTAGGGTGCAGGTAGGTGAAGTGTGCGATAGTGTCGGACCTTAGGGTTAGGGTTTGGGTCAGGGCTAGTGTGTATGGTATGTAGTGTCGCGTGTTGTTTACGTTCCGTGTGTCGGTGATTTGGTGTTCGGTGTTTTGCGTTGTCGGGTTTGTGTCGGGTTTGTGTGTTTTCGGTTATTTGGCGTCGGTGAGTTTTGTGTCGGGAATCAGTGTCGGTGTTTAGAAGTAGACCCATATATATATATATATATATATATATATATATATGTATATATATATATATATATATATATATGTACATATCTCTCTCTCTCTCTCTCTACATATATATATATATATATATATATATATATATATATATATATATATATACATATATATATATATAGATATATATATATATATATATATATATATATATATATATAGATGTAAATATGGATCTACTTCAGTAGACCGGAATCCAACTTACCCAACTTTCAAAATACCAAGACGACAAAGTCAAACAAACATAATACCGACATCCCGGAACACTGATATTTCCCTGCAGGTAGGTAACCGCTTGGCCATCATGGTTAAATTTGTCCCTTAACCCCACGGTAGTGTGATCCCGGAGTTAGTCTAGTTTGGGGGGTGAGGGGGGTGCAGCCCCCTCACATTGGATGGAGTGGCAGTCGAAACCCCCCCCCCCCACATGGGTTGGTTTAGTTTGCTTCAGTTTTAATGCATTTTGTTTAGGCTAGGCGAGTGCTTACTTACCTGGAGTGAAATGTCATTGTTAAGGGCAGTCATTCTTCTGACTTGTCGGGTTTGTCGCGTCGGTTATTTAAAAGGCAGTTATATGGTATTTTAGGTTTGTGAAGTAGACCCATATATTTTATAGATATATAAAAATAAATATGTGTATGTATATATATATATATATATATATATATATATATATATATATATATATATATATATATATTAACTCTCACTCACTCTCTCTCTCTAGAAAACTAAACAATCAGAGAATGTTGGCTACACACTCACCTGAGCATTGCTTGTGCATCATCTCTATTCAATGCACTGGAAAAGCTAGTGCAACAATGACAACAAAATAGAAATTGAACAATAACTGAAAAATATAAGAATAAGGATCGTGATCCAAATTATATGCATTTTATGGAAAAATACACTAAGAACTCAATTTAATTAAATTACCTGCTCAGAAACAGTGAAAGTCATCTACATTTATACAAAAAAATAAGTTCTTGATGAAAATGAAAGCACAAACCCCATAATCAGGAAAATAAGCAATGTAAGAAGAAACATGATTAAATAATGTGAAGGAAAATAATCCATAAAGCAACAGAACACAGCCACTGTATCCTAAGAGTCAAATCTGAAGATACAGTAACACATAAAGGTAAAAGACTAAGTGAATGCAAATTCATATTAAAATACAAATAGAACACAGATATAACGTATCGTAATAACTTAATGAAATAAAAGCAGCAAACCATCTTTTAATCCATTTTGAGGTATATTGTTACACTTTTCAAACATCTGTGTTTTAGTTAATTTCATTTCTGAATATACTCCTGATGTTAAGATTGCAAGTAATTTCAAAATTAAAGAAAGACCCCCGGATTCTGCATGCCTTGCACAGCTGGCAGGATTAGTGCAGGAGCTCTTGCAGGCAATGTCTGCTGTGCCATCCAGGAACAGCCTGCAGAGGTGTGCACGAGCGCTCCTGCACTCGTCCTGCATGGACTAAGCCCCTCTATGCTAATCCCCCCATTTGCAGGAGAAATACATACAAATGAGGTGAATGTGCAATCTAGGAAGCTTGAAACCGGCAGTGCAGGACTAGTACAATCTGTAGAAATGTACTCGGTTAGTAACCGAGTACATTTCTGCAAAATCCAAAACGGAGCTGTGACAGCTCCAAATAAAGGCTGCATATCAGTCAAGAAGCATGCCAATGGCCAAGTATAAGGCCATTGGCATTGCAAACAGCGTAAAAAATTAAAAAAATCAGCTTTTATTTTTTTTTGCCGATCTCGGCTGGTTAAGCATAGGGCAGTGGTGTGCAAACAGGATTGGGGGGAGGGAATAATAACATAAACCTAAAATAAGCATTCTAACTAAAATCACTATTCTGCCATGAAAGTCAATGGCAGGCAGAGGACAACATGGCCAGTGAGTAGTGGTTGCTAAGTGGGGAAGCACAGTGTGAGACATGTAACTATGCATTAGCAGGCAACCCTATGCAAATGAGGGAAATGATAGTGAATCCCAGCTTTCACCAGCATGCTAGTCAGCACCCAACAGTGTAAGAGTAGGATTAGCTTGGTGCAAGCCTAGGAGTTAGCTGACATCATGGGGGTGTGTGTCCAGCATAGTGTAAGTGGACTGGAGCCCTGTGACTCAGGTTTGCTTCTAGCTAAGCACAGGTAAGCAAGGGGGTGTGTCTGTCTCTGCCTAGCACTCTTTACATTTCCTAAGTGGGTGTGCATGCCGCGCACCAGGTTTTAAAGGTTTAAAAATAAAGTTAAACCAGGAACTAGAAGCTCTATCCACATTTGAGCACTGTGTTTGTGTGGCATGTCCCTGGGCTTAAACAGGAAGACAATGGGAAGGGAAAACAGCAGTAGGAAGGTAATCTAGGAGAACTAGCATAGCTGGCAGATGAAATGTATCAGAATCAGCTAATTACACAGGCAGTAGACCAGGTCATTCCAGAACACTACTATAAACTATGCAAACGCCTTCCCCTCTGGTTTTTCCCACACTGTACACCACCAGTGTAAACAAGTGTGGAACTTTTAACTATCAAAACAACAAAATGATAGGGGCTGCAATAGCTATCATACAACAACTTGTGGAAGAGGCTGAGGGTGGTGAGGATGTGAATGCTGCTGACCAACCCACAGCGAGGAGACGGAGAAGAGTGTACAGACCTAGGGTAACCTATCAGAGGCTATATGAGCTGGAGATAGTGGAGCACTATAGGGTAGACAGGGACCTCCTACAGCAAATTGTTGAACTGTGCTGGCCACGCCTGATACACAGAACTAACAGAGGGGAACCCATCTCAGTGGATACCAAGGTATGTGTAGGCCTAAGAATACTAGCTACAGGTACCTTCCAAAGGCCAACTGGAGATATGATGGAGATCTCACAGGCATCAGCATCCAGGGTACTCCAGAAGTTCCTGGATGCCATGTCAGCACATGTCAGTGAGCACGTATATTTCCCCAACACCCATGAGGTGTTGGCCAGCAATATGCAACTGTTCCACCAAATAGCGGAATACCCAGAGGTAGTGGGTGCTATAGACTGCACGCACATATGAATCAAAGCACCACCCAGTGAGCGGAGTAAGGTTTTCGTCACCCACAAGGGCTTTCCCTCCGTCATCTGCCAGGTTGTGTGCGATGCCCAGGGTATAATAATGAATGTGTGTGCTAGCTGCCCTAGAAGCTATCACAATTCCCACATCTGGCATCTGACGCAGCTGTACCAGAGATTTGCCATTGGGGACATCCCTCACGGTCACCTAGTGGAGGATGCTGGATATGAACTGGAGCCGTGGCTGATGACATCCATCAGAAATGCACAGACACCCGAACAAGACCTCCATAACAAGGCACGCACACAGACCAGAATTATAGTAGAGCATGTGTTTGGGATGCTCAAGTCACAATTCTGGTGCCTGGACACATCCGGTGGAGCCTTGCAGTACTCACCAGCTACATGTACCCAAATTGTCATTGTATGTGCCATGCTATACAATATGATCCTGCAGAAACAACTGCAGCAGGAACAGCACGGGGCAGGACCACACAGCCCCCCACCATTTCCAAGACCTGCACAGGCACAGAGTGACTCGGAGGAGGAACAACCTGAGCCTGCCCCAGTTGGCAGAAGGAGGCATGCCCAGTATGCCCTGGCCTTAGAAAGAGGCGATGCATAGCACATACACTGACACAGGAGGGACCCAGGGAATAGCACCTTTCTCTGACTCCCATATACAGTAAAAAAGATGCCAAACATGACACTACCTGTGCTCAACCATGTGTAGGGAGTGTACTATGTGCATCCAACATATTCAGCCCTGCAACACCACCCTCAATACTGGGACACCCACAAGGTAAGTGACTCACACATGCCAGTCAGGGGGGTTCACAAACCCAACAACAGTCACAGCCAGTAGGACAGGTGTAGACAAACACAAACAAAGGCTATACTATGGGCTCTGAATGATGCCTATGTGTAACCCCCCCCCCCAGGCCTACACAGACAGACCACAGGAGGTCAGGCAGTGGGACATTAGTTCTGAAGAGTAGAAAGTCAGAAACTAATATGTAGGTAAACCAAAGCTAAGATCTGTAGTACATTGGTATGTCTCTAGTCAGCATGATAGCTTAGAATACAGAATGAAATGAAGAACCTGACATACCAGCACAGTCATAGCAAATGTGTACAAGTGCAGGTGTGCTCCCCCAGCCCACATAGAAATGTAGCAACAGTCAGGTGTGCCCCCCCCCCAATCCTGTGTAGAAATGTCAAAATAGTCAGGTGCCCCCCATCTTATGTAGAAATGTAGTAAAAGTCAGGTGTGCCCCCCCAATCCTGTGTAGAAATGTAGAAATCGTCAAATGTGCCCCCCCATCCTATGTAGAAATGTAGCAACAGTCAATGCCAAATGATCAATGGATACCCTGCAGAAACAGTATGCTACCTGTAGGTGTACAACACAAAGGTCTGCACTGCAGTACAAACTACCTGGATTCAATCCACACATTCAATACAGACAGGCATATTGGGCATACTCACACACTTAGAGAAATGAAGGCAATGTCAGTCAACAACATACTGAAAGGTCATACTGGACATGCTCACACACTTAAACAAATGAAGGCCATGTCTGCAAACACCAGTGGACCAGACTTTTCTGGCTGTCTCAGATGTTAGTGCAGACACTCCTCAGTATGCACCACTCATGCTTTGCACACAAACATGGATAAAAATACAGGCATATTTCTAAGGGCAACACACTATAATAAGCCAAAGGTAGACATACATAGATGTGTGGAAGAGGGTGACTGTGACAAGGAGCCATCCAGGCTTGTCCCACTAAGCACACAGCCAGAGGGCCACAACCACATGAGGTTCAGATGTCACTCACTGTAGATACTAGCCACCTGTATCTGTCAGCGTTACAGACTATGTGGTCCAAGTGCTAGTTGTGCAACATGACTGTACAAGGAAGTAGTCATCTAGCAGCTGTATACACGTAACTATGAAATATGACCCTGTGTGTGCCCACATGTGGTGTGTCAACCTCTAGATGAATGGGTTATGGCCCATGCACACACTGCCCTCCCCATAGCCCTACTATAACAAGCCTACTGAGGTCATCCACTGTGAAATACACATTTGGGAGAGTTGTAGCCCAATAATCGCTATGGTGTGTCCTATAACTGCATACTGCTGAAGTGTGATAAACTAGTTAGGTAGGAGTTCCAATCCCAGACATGGTAACTGTGTGTGCGTGTGTGTGTGTGTGTGTGTGTGTGTGTGTGTGTGTGTGTGTGTGTGTGTGTGTGTGTGTGTGTGTGTGTGTGTGTCTGTGTGTGTGTGTGTGTGTGTGTGTGTGTGTGTGTGTGTGTGTGTGTGTGTGTGTGTGTGTGTGTGTGTGTGTGTGTGTGTCTGTCTGTGGAGAGAGCAATGCTTTTTAGGGTAGTCACACTCCCTACAATTCAAATGCTCTACTTTGGTAAGGCTGCTGATGTCATCCACCTAGAAATACATCTCTGGGAAGGTTGTAGCCCAGTAATCACAGTAGTGCATCCCATAACTGAGTACCACTGTAGTGTGATAAAATAGTTAGGGAGGAGTTCTAATCCCAGACTTGGCAAGTGTGCGTGTATGTGTGTGTCTGTCTGTGTAGAGAGCAATTCTTTTTAGGGTAGGCACACTCACTAGAATTCAAATGTTCTACTTTGGTAAGGCTGCTGATGTCATCCACCTATAAATACATCTCCGGGAAGGTTGTAGCCCAGTAATCTCAGTAGTGCTTCCCGTAACTGTATTCAGCTGTAGTGTGATAAAATAGGTAGGAGTTCAAATCCCAGACTTGGCAATTGTGTCTGTGGTTTTTCCCACACTGTACACCACCTGTGTAAACAAGCGGGGAACTTTTAACAATCAAAACAACAAAATGATAGGGGCTGCAATAGCTATCATACAACAACTTGTGGAAGAGGCTGTGGGTGGTGAGGATGTGAATGCTGTCAATCAACCCACAGTGAGGAGACGGAGAAGAGTGTACAGACCTAGGGTAACCTACCAGGGGCTATATGAGCTGGAGATAGTGGAGCACTATAGGGTGGACAGGGACCTCCTACAGCAAATTGTTGAGCTGTGCTGGCCACGCCTCACACACAGAACTAACAGAGGGGAACCCATCCCAGTGGATACCAAGGTATGTGTAGGCCTAAGAATACTAGCTACAGGTACCTTCCAAAGGACAACTGGAGATATGATGGGGATCTCACAGTCATCAGCATCCAGAGTACTCCAGCAGTTCCTGGATGCCATGTTAGCACATCTCAGTGAGCATGTATATTTCCCCAACACCTGTGAGGTGTTGGCCAGCAATATGCAGATGTTCCACCAAAGAGCAGAATACCCTGAGGTAGTGGGTGCTATAGACTGCATGCACATATGCATCAAAGCACCACCCGGTGAGTGGAGTAGGGTTTACATCACCCGCAACGGCTTCCCCTCCATCATCTGCCAGGTTGTGTGTGATGCCTAGGGCATAATAATGAATGTGTGTGCTGGCTGCCCTGGAAGCTATCACAATTCCCACATCTGGCATCTGACGCAGCTGTACCAGAGATTTGCCAATGGGGAAATCCCTCACGGTCACCTAGTGAGGGATGCTGGATATGAACTGGAGCCATGGCTGATGACATCCATCAGAAATGCACACACACCCGAACAAGAACTCCATAATGAGGCACACACACAGACCAGAATTATAGTAGAGCATGTGTTTGGGATGCACAAGTCACAGTTCTGGTGCCTGGACACATCCGCTGGAGCCTTGCAGTACTCACCAGCTACATGTGCCCAAATTGTCATTGTATGTGCCATGCTACACAATATGATCCTGTGGAAGCAGTAGCAGCAGGAACAGCATGAGTCAGGACCACACAGCCCCCTACCATTGCCAAAGCCTGCACAGGCACAGAGTGACTCAGAGGAGGAACAACCTGAGCCTGTCCCAGTTGGCAGAAGGAGGCGTGCCCAGTATGCCCTGGCCTTAGAAAGAGGCGATGCATAGCACATACACTGACACAGGAGGGACCCAGGGAATAGCACCTTTCTCTGACTCCCATATACAGTAAAAGGGATGCCAAACATGACACTACCTGTGCTCAACCATGTGTAGGGAGTGTACTATGTGCATCCAACATAGGCAGCCCTGCAACACCACCCTCAATACCGGGACACCCACAAGGTAAGTGACTCACACATGCCAGTCAGTGGGGTTCATATACCCAACAACAGTCACAGCCAGCAGGACAGGTGTAGGCAAACACAAACAAAGGCTGTGCTATGAGCTCTGAAGGATGCCTATGGGTAACCCCCCCCAGGCCTACACAGACAGACCACAGCAGGTCAGGCAGTTGGGACATTAGTACTGAAGAATAGGAAGTCAGAAACTAATATGTAGGTAAACCAAAGCTAAGATCTGTAGTACATTGGTATGCCACTAGTCAGCATGATAGCTTAGAATACAGAATGAAATGAAGTACCTGACATACCAGTACAATCATAGCAAATATGTACAAGTGTCAGGTGTGCTCCTCCAGCCTACATAGAAATATAGTAACAGTCAGGCGTGCCCCCCCAATCCTGTGTAGAAATGTCAAAATAGTCAGGTGCCCCCCATCCTACGTAGAAATGTAGTAAAAGTCACGTGTGCCCCCCCAATCCTGTGTAGAAATGTAGAAATCATCAAATGTGGCCCCCTCCATCCTATGTAGAAATGTGGCAACAGTCAATGCTAAATGATCAATGCATACCCTGCAGAAACAGTATGCTACCTGTAGGTGTACAACACAAAGATCTGCACTGCAGTACAAACTACCTGGATTCAATCCACATATTCAATACAGACGGGCATACTGGGCATGCTCACACACTTAGAGAAATGAAGGCAATGTCAGTCAACAACATACTGAAAGGTCATACTGGACATGCTCACACACTTAAACAAATGAAGGCCATGTCTGCAAACACCAGTGGACCAGCCTTATCTGGCTGTCTCAGATGTTAGAGCAGAGACTCCTCAGTATGCACCACTCATGCTTTGCACACACACTGGATAAGAATACAGGCATATATCTAAGGGCAACACGCTATAATAAGCCAAAGGTAGACATACATAGATGTGTGGAAGAGGGTGACTGTGACAAGGAGCCATCCAGGCTTGTCCCAACCAGCACACAGCCAAAGGGCCACAACCACATGAGGTTCAGATGTCACTCACTGTAGATACTAGCCACCGATATCTGTCAGCATTACAGACTATGTGGTGCAAGTGCTAGTTGTGCAACATGACTGTACAGGGAAGTAGTCATCTAGCAGCTGTATACACATTCCTGTTAAACTTGATTTCTGCATTAGTAACTATATTTAGAGCACAACCTAGAGCTGTTTACTGAATTTCCTGTTTGCACTTATTTTTAAAATCGTTTTTTTCTCAAAACTTGCATTTTATCTGTCTTTGGCCTAGCACTCTTGTGTGGGGTCATTTACTGCACTGTTATAACTTGTTGATACTTGTGAACCTCTGCTATCTCTGAAAAAAACAAAAAAAAAAAATCTTGCTTTTTTCCACTTTTCTGAGATTTAAAAAAGTTCAGTTACAGGCTTGCTGTTCTTGAACTGTTTGTAAGTTTCTTGGAGGCCATTTTTTGCTTGGGCTAAAGGGAAGTCTCTCTGTTGATCAGTGGCAGTGAAAAACATTGAGCAGCCTGCCTGCCCCTGTGGGAGTGGTTACTGAATTGAAACTGTAGTTTTATTGGCCATTTTGGGTCAATTCCAAACTCCTTCATCTTCCTCTCTTAAAACCGTCTTTTACACTTTTTTGCGCATTTTTGTGCATAGCGCAACAGCGGGCAGCGCCACCTAATTGGGTTTAAACTATTCCTGGCTCCACAAAGTCTGCTCTTCACTTTTTCCCTTAGAACTGCTTTATCTCTCAATTTAAACACCATATTCTCATTCTAAGGCCCTTCACTGGTCCAATTAAGTAATCCTACAAGTTAGCACTATTAAACCATAAGCACTATTTACTCTTATACTCTCTACGATTACCCTGTCCTCTATTGGTCCGTCTTAAATTCAGTTTTCCTATATTACTCTAGCATGTCCAAAGGTCAGTCAATGGTTTCCTCTCCAGTCCAGCTGGTGAATCTGGGAATTTTGAGGTAATGTTACAACTGTCTCATGTACACGGACAACCCTCTCCTCCTCCAAACAGGTTCAAATATATGTGAGAGATGCAACTATTTTGCCAAACTGGAGGCTGAGCTCTCTCATCTCAAAACTGGTGTAACCAGTCAGAAGGAGAAGGTAACCTCACACAACACAATTCCAGTATCACATAGTCCCACCACATCAGCGAACCAAACACATAAATACACAAAAACATACTCGGAGGCTCTAAATAAAAATCTACCTAAGCAACAGGGACCTCCAAAGCAGACATCCAAGCAAACGCTACCTCAAAACAAAACACGCACAACACATAGCCCACAAAGTCAGTGTGCCAAGCAGCCACAGCCCTTAAGGCTGAATAGCACACCTGATAATCTTGTAATAGGTGACTCTATTGTCAGACACACTGACGTCCCGCTCACCAGGCTGAATAAAGAGAAGGTCACAGTGAGCTGCCTGTCAAGTGCTAGGATCCGCCACATAACGCAAGCACTCAGGTCACTCCAAAGCAAATACAAATATGACTCAGTCATTGTACATGCTGGTGTGAATGACCTGAGACGTACCTCCCTGGACTACATGAAAAGAGACATAGAGGAGCTCTCTGATCATGTAGCCCAGGCTGGTATGACCCTGACCTTGAGCAGCATCTTACCCTCACCTAGAATGATGCCACAGTACAAAGACAAAATGATCAATTTTAACAATTGTCTAAAATTTTGGTGTCATTCAAAGGGGATCCAGTGTCTGTCAGCCTGGGATGACATGCTCGACAAGCCACGTTGCTTCACTAGGGACGGCTTGCACCTGTCACCACTGGGATATTTCGGATATTGGCAAAGGCTCTTGCCACCCCCATAGTGCCTTTTTTAGGCAAGGCTCAAATGTCAAACCCACCCCCATAGACAGCACAAGGAACAAGAAACTAAGGGTAATGCTGCTTAACGCCAGAAGTCTTAACCTCAAGATGCACGCACTCGAAGCTCTCCTCAGTATGGAGAACATCGATATCTGTGCAGTGACAGAAACCTGGTTCAAGGCTCCAGACAGCACCCCAGCACTACCAGGCTATACCTAAACCCAAAACCCGGACCAAACCACAAAAGGAGGGGGAGTTTCCATATTTATCAAGGATATCCACACCTCCAGGTTAGTGGCATTGCACGAAGTATCGAAGACCATCCATGTGCAACCAACAGTGGGCAAGACTGCTTTTCAGTTTATAGCATCCTACAGACCACCCTCTCAAAGTCAGGAATCCCACTCGGCTTTCCTGAAAACATTGGAGAACATGAAGATCTCTCCGAACACCATTATATTGGGCGACTTCAACTACCCAAACATTGACTGGGAGCACTACTCAAGCCGCAGCACCTTAGCCCAAAGATTCCTGGAAATTATAAACTCAAATGCTATGGAACAACTAGTCACCACTCCCACAAGAGGGGACAACATACTAGACCTGATCATTACCAACATGGGGACTCTATGCTCCACACCAGAAGTATATCCCTCATTGGCAAGATCAGACCATAAATTAATTTCACTGGATGTCCACACCCCGACCCCACCCCCAGCCCAGAAAACCACAGTGAAAAACTTCTCAAAAGCGAACTTCTCACTTCTCAAAACCGAAGTGGAATCCTTCAAGGCCCCAGGGCCAGTGGAAACTATGGCCCAAACTGCAGAATCCTATATAAACGCATTCTACGGACATCTCCAGGAATGCATGGATCATGCTATCCCAAACAAAACCAAGACCCAATCATCCAAAGGCAGGCATCCAGTCTGGTGGACCCCTGCCATAAATAAACTGTACAACAGAAGGAGGAAGCTACTACATGACAGAGCAAAATCCCTAATAGGGAAGGCATCTCTGATCAGTACTAGCAAAAAATTACGATCCTCATAAAATCCTCCAAGGCCAGCTTTGAGAGAAAAATTGCACAGGACAACAAAGACAATCATAAGGCTTTTTTCAGTTATGTTAGGAACCTGGGATGCAACTCCCAGACTTGTTCTGAGTTGATTCTAAATGACAAAAAATACACTGAACCCACAGACATCGCCAATATCCTGGCAGACAGGTTCAGTGCAAACTCCACCCCTCCCAAAAGAGCAAGTATCTATTGTCGCAGAGGGCTGCCTCCCAAACATCTCTGATGCTCAGGTGAAGGCTGCCCTCTCCAAAGCAAAAAACACTGCTTCCATGGGACCAGATGGCGTCCCAGGTTGCGTCCTACATGAACTCCAAGAGGAACTAATCCCACAAATAAAACAGCTATACAATCTCAGCCTCACTACAGGATATGTGCCCACAGAATGGAGTACAGCAACAGTGGTCCCACTCCACAAAGGTGGAGTCTCTATGGACACTGGAAACTATTGCCCCATAAGCCTGACTAGCTTAGTCTGCAAGGCTATGGAGAGGATCATCATGGAGCTCATAAACAAAGACATTGGGGACCTACAGACACTAGATCCTACCCAGTTCGGCTTTGTCAAGGGCAGATCCTGCCTTTTGAACCTGGTTGACTTCTTCAAAACAGTGACCAAAGCCATAGATGAAGGGAAGGTAGTCCACACAGCCTATCTGGACCTTGCAAAGGTATTTTACACAATACCCCACTCGGGCATCATAGATAAGCTATCCAGCTTAAATATAAACCCCTATGTCACAAGATGGATCGCAAACTGGCTCAAAGACAGAACCCACAGAGTGAGAGTTGCTGGAGCCATGTCAGACTAGAAACCGGTCACAAGTGGCATCCCACAGGGTTCTGTCCTGGGACCACTCTTGTTCGGTATATACTTTTCCAAGGTACAGGCAAACGTGGGAGGACTATGGCTCACCAAGTTCGCAGACGACTGCAAACTGGGCGCCATAATCGACTCTCCGGCTGAAACAAACATCCTACAAAAAGGTCTCACAGAGACAGATAACTGGTGCCAGCGCCATGGTTTAAAGCTAAATGCCAAAAAATGTATAGTCATACCCTTTGGAAAAAACAATGTGCCCACAAATTACCACATAGGCGGAAACCCATTAAGGACAGAGAAAGTTATTACGTACCTGGGTACCCAAGTTGATAGCAATCTCTCCTTTGAAAACCACATTGCCAAAGTGGTTAGAAAGACCTTCTACATAGCTCACTTCATCATAAAGGGTTTCACATCTAGATCAAGAGAGGTAATCGTGCCCCTTTATTCATCCCTCATCAGGCCCATCATAGAATACAATGCCCCTTTTGGGATGTACCTTACCCGACACCTGCAGCAATTAGAAAGACCCCAAAAGTATCTCATCAAGAGGATCAAGGGTCTCAAACAGATGCCATATACTGCTCGGTTAAAAAAACTCCAGCTCTACTCAGTTGCATACCGCCTACTTCGAGGCGATCTATGCCTGACATACAAAGCTATGTCAAATCCAGAATTAATGGACATGCTCCACCTCAGTAAATCTAAATCCCTTAGAGCCACACGCTCAAGGGACTTGAACCTCAGCACAGAAATAAATAGAACTTGCTGGAGGGACAGGTTCATAAGCCAGTGGCTCCCTTCGCTCTGGAATAGAATTCCAGTTCATTTCAGGCAGAGCACCTCACTGAATCTCTTCAAGAAGAATCTCGATAGGTGGATGGGGGATCGTAGGTTTGTCCCAGGGATTACTCTCGTGTCACTATTAGACAGAGGCACAGTAAACTAAACCTTAAAAAGGGCACAGTATACTCAAATCAAGGGGTGGCGTCAGCCATACAGAATCGGGCTAGGCTTATAATTGCCCCAGGGCAGATAGCCTAGTATGAACCTATGAACCTATGAACCTATAAATATGACCCTGTGTGTGCCCGCATGTGGTGTGTTAACCTCTAGATGAATGGGTAATGGCCCATGCACACACATTGCCCTTCCCATAGCCCTACTATAACAAGCCTGCTGAGATCATCCACTGTGAAATACACCTTTGGGAGAGTTGTAGCCCAGTAATCTCCATGGTGCGTCCTATAACTGCATACTGCTTAAGTGTGATAAACTAGTTAGGTAGGAGTTCCAATCCCAGACATGGCAACTATAATAACATAATGCCGATTGGAGGTTGAGGATAGCCACTGGACATCAGGGATGACCCAGTAAAGTGTCATAATGGCACCTTAGGCAGTACATGGATCAGAGGGTAAGGGGATAAACTAAACCATCAAGATCTAAAACAAAATTGTTCTAATGGCATTCAAACTATTATATGGGTGGTGGGAACCATGGTAAGGTAGATATGGTAGGGGCAAGGACAGGTGCAGGGACTGTTGTGTGTGTGTGTGTGTGTGTGTGTGTGTGTGTGTGTGTGTGTGTGTGTGTGTGTGTGTGTGTGTGTGTGTGTGTGAGTGTGTGTGTGTCTGTCTGTTTCTGTCTGTGGAGAGAGCAATGCTTTTTAGGGTAGTCACACTCCCTACAATTCAAATGCTCTACTTTGGTAAGGCTGCTGATGTCATCCACCTAGAAATAAATCTCTGGGAAGGTTGTAGCCGAGTAATCTCAGTAGCACATCCCATAACTGAGTACCGCTGTAGTGTGATAAAATAGGGAGGAGTTCTAATCCCAGACTTGGCAAGTGTGTGTGTATGTGTGTGTCTGTCTGTGTAGAGAGCAATGCTTTTTAGGATAGGCACACTCACTGCAATTCAAATGTTCTACTTTGGTAAGGCTGCTGATGTCCTCCACCTAGAAATACATCTCTGGGAGGGTTGTAGCCCAGTAATCTCAGTAGTGCTTCCCATAACTGCATACAGCTGTAGTGTGATAAAATAGTTAGGTAGAAGTTCAAATCCCAGACTTGTCAATTGTGTCTCTGTGTGTGTGTGTAGAGAGAGCAATGCATTTTAGGCGAATCACACTCAGTACAATTCAAATGCCCTACTTTGGCAATCCTGCTGATGTCATTGTCTGTGAAATAGACCTTTGGGGAAGAAGTACTCCAGTAATCTACGTGGCACATCCTGTAATGGTGTATTGTAATATACTAGTTAGGTAGGAGTTCTAATCCCAGACATGACGTGTGTGTGTGTGTGATTCATATCCTGTGTGAAGGTGGTTGTGAGTGTGCAACAACTGGATTCAATGTGGAGTGGGTTTTGCAAACTTCTTACATAGTGGGCCAAGTATATATCACAATGTCCACTGTACAGGGATAACAGATGTGAAATAGCCGGGAGGCTGGGGTGCAAATCCATAATGCCAGCTGAACATTGTTAGCAACCCTTGTTTTACCCAGGGAACACTCTCAACCCATGTCTCATTCTCACACACACTTGCCTAGGCAACAGCCGCTATGTAGGTAGTACCCTGCACATTACCCACTGATAGTAACCATGGTGTGATTGCAGTGTACTACAGAGGGCATGGCACCCTGTCCATCAGTCCAATAGGCATGTACACACCAACATTGCACCTCCCTTATGTTCCTCACTATACACCTGCAACACCTGTGTTGCCATCAAATGTGACCCACAAAGGACATACCATGCCTGAAACACAAGCCCTGTATGGACAGATGCCACTAACACCAGGGAATACTGGTATCATGCTATCAATATAGGTGCAGGGTCAACCTGCTGTCCATTAACAGTTCCCGCCACATGAGGCCAGGACTGGCACATCTGATGATAACACTCTGTGTACACAACATGGGCCAGACACTCCAGATACAGTTCCACATGTCACTGTACATGCATGTGGGAGGTGTGCACATCCCAGACACTGTCCATATCATGGACTAAGGAACACATACATGGCAAGCAATGCACAGTATTTGCCACATGCAATAGTTACCCAGGTGACTGGATGGTGAATACAATACCCACCTGTTTGGACAACTCCAGAGTCTACACCCCTGAGCCACATTGCAGACCATTGTCATGTGGCCTGATGTCAAGGTATACCCATCACCTAGCCTTATATAGCCATCTGGCACAAATTGACCACAACACACCCGTGAAGCAGTGCACCCATGCATGTCAGTACTGGCACCCGTGTCTGTGTGTGTGGTGTATGATGCGTATGGCCACATTCACAATCACTATAACCCCCATTGACATACTGAAGCATGCTGCTGATGTCAGACACCTCCACATGCCCTTTGCACATATAACCTCCGTATGGCCCCTGTGGTGCATGTGATACCTGCACTGTACTGTGCTGTGGCAATCCCACTAGTGATGAGTTGCATTCCTGGCTCTGCCAAGTATGTCATTGTGTGTGCGTCTCTGTGAGAGTGTGGCTGTGTTGAAGCTGATACCTGTTCATGTGGACAGGCACGTGTACTACACCTACCACATAGCTACCATATCCCTGTTGCAGATGTCACTCACCATCACATATACATTCTGAGGGTTCCCAAACATGTAATCTATGTGGTGCAACCACTAACTGCATGGACATGTGATAGCACTACATAGTCGGCAGGGGTTTGATACCCTGTACTGGTAGGTGTGTGACACAAACATGCTTAAGTTTTATTCTCCCAATCCTCCCTGTCTTTTCTGTGCCTCTGTCTGCCTCTCTCACTCCCTCTCTGTTGGATGTGGAGACTTACACCTGCATTGCTTAGGCAGCAGCATGTGTATTTTAAGTGATGCTCAGGATCAGCTGATGTCCTCTGCACAAATTGCAGCCCTCCTCTAGCTGATTGCATGTGGAGCAGCTGTGGTAACATTCCCATAGCTAATTGCATGGAAACACACACCAATATCTAGGAACATCATGTTGGTGTTGGGCCTTTCATTCACTGTGAGTAGGAACTTGGTCTGTTTTTGGCAAACAGCATATCAAATGGATTGGGGGCTTACCTCTAACAACATACACTGTGGAAACAGGCCAACACACAGGAGGGGATGTGCCTGACCTGACTACAGACTGTAAGTGCTGCTATACTACATTTGGAGTAATGTTGGTTTAACAAGGTGTGTGTGGATATGGCTGTCCTGCATGTTTACATACCTGCCATGTCAGTGCTATGCTTATGAGGTAACACCCATCTGTAGGGTCATCTGCAAACTGGCCAGTGTGTTGTGCCTTTTGTTTCAGGTGTTACCCACAGAGCACCTATATGTGAACTGCAGAAGATAGTGAGAGGGTTGCAGTCTGTAGATGGTGACAGCCATGAGAGTTACTGACTTCATATCCCTCATAGGACATATGTTGCAACAAACCTAGTTACAACAGTAAATGTATGAGGTTGTCCAGCCACAACCCTGTCAATATTTGTACATATGTCATGCAGTAAGGAGTGCATATGTGCTGTACACCATAATTAGTGACATCATATCTGATAAGTCAGTAAGATATCAAACTGCTACACATGTTATGTATAGCAGGGGTTATATTTGATGACATAACCTGGACATTTGTGGTTGTGTGTACAGTACTGAGGTCTGTGTACTTATGGTGATTGTCAGCAGTGTGTGTATTGTTAATATATACCTTGGCCTGTGTACAGACTGTGGTAGATGTCATTGTTCTTGGTCCTGTTCTATCTGATGTTACATGCTGCTCCACTGTATGTTACCCTATCGGCTGACATGCTTGTAGGGCTACACAAGCACATGTCCCATACCACAGACAGGCATCAGAGCACACTGTGTAGCAGCCCAGTATATGTAGGGCTAGTGTGTGAGTGGCACATATGAGGTTGGTGTTGAACAGATAGTCCATATACTGTAATAATATGCTAGCATGCCATATGTGGCTGTGGCTGTGTTCACATTGGTTGTGGTTATGCACTTTCACACAGGTGTATGTTACTCTGTGCTGTGGCATGCCTGTAGAGCCTGCTATATATGCAGGTACATGTACATTCCCCCATAGGAAATGTAGGCCAGTGTTGAGCCGTTCTGCCTGTAGTCTTCACAGTGCTTTGCTACATGCCTAGCAGCTTAGTGTACTTACCCAGTGAGATGTAATGTCCAGATACTTACCAGATGTACTGCCGCCGGGCCACCATAAATGTCATGTATGTCAGACAGAGCAGTGGGATGCTGTACAGATGCATGTCAATATCTAGTGGGTAGTATGTGGCCATGGCACCTCTGTACCAGTGGTTAGTATGTGGCAGGAGAGGCAGGGATGTGTGAACGCATAACCTATGGGGGCACATGTATACCAGTAGTTACGTGTTATACCCATCTACATGGCTGTTAACATCCACATTGTCAGGATTGGTCCACATGTCTTGCACTAAGGGGTTATGTGCATACCTCTGGACTGTCCAGAGTGTGTCAGACTGTCCCCATATATTGGCCATTATCCCTGCTGTAGTCCACAGGAGCATTACGTGCTTGCAGTGGTAGTGTACTATGATGACCTTCGGATGTCTGTCAGTAGCCAATGGCGCACATGTTAAAAGCAGATGTGACCTCCCACACACACCATGTCTGTGAAGACACTCCCTATTACAGTAGCAATAGTCTACAAATATACCTGCTATACATACCTGACATCCCCTTGCACTACAAATTTGGGACTATATGGTCTGAGGTAGGGCTACACTCCATGTTCAGGACATATGGTGAGGATAAATGTACATATGATTATCCAGATATCTATATAGACATACACATATACATATCAACATACATAGATGGATATGCATATGTACATAGCTATACAAATAAACACCCAGATATACACATATACTGAGCAATATATGTCTACACATATACAGATAGAGATACATATGCACATATACGTATGGATATCTACATATATTTTGACGGTAGCAGGTATATCCGAATAGATATGTATGTACATATAGTTACTGATATCTACATATATACCAACATAACTAGGCATATATGTACACATAGGATGCACATACATATATAGCTATATATATATATATATATACATATATCTATATATACATATATGTATATCTATATATACATGTATCTATATATATATATACATATATGTATATGGGAGCGCTACAGAATCCTGAAAGCCCAAAGTCCTGAAGACCATCAGGTGTGAGCTGCCTTAAGGTATATGGATGTACATTACCATACAATTCACCTTGGTTAAATGCAGGCCTACTGCCACCTGCCATACAGACTATTCTATTTGTCAGTGTGCTTGTGAGAGTGCAAGTTGTGCCTTGTTATGTAATAGTTGCATCTCATTGTGTCAGCTGAGGTCTTTAGCCCCTAGGGATTTTCTATAGGGTGTAGATATTGGCTGCTGAACTATACATCTGCATTACTTACTGTTGATTGCTTGGTATCCTGTGGCCCAGTCTGTCTTTACTATTGTACTACTTGATGGCCTTGGCCTGGACAGCAACATTTATTAACTTTTCCATACTACTGTATTAGTATAACTGTTTCACAGTTGCATTACTCAGTTTATGTGGATGTCCATGTCTAAACAGCTATACCACATGGCATATATGACTGTAATAGTACACATATAAAGCTTTCCCATTTATGCAAATCTGTGTGCGGTGTTATATCATTTGATTTCTCTGTGGGTATATGTTGCAGGCAATGATTGTCATTTGCATGGATGGCTCATACAGTCTCCAGTTGGTAAGGTGGTAACTGTAGGAATAGTGGCTGTTCCATATTGTGTGCACCTACTACATATGTATCTTACTATACATATCTCTGCGTGTATATGTGTAGTTACATATATATCTATATATACCTGTATATATATATATATATATATATAAATATATATATGTGTGTATATCTGTATCTGCATATATGTGTCTGTGTATATGTATCCTTGGGATGCCCATGCCATGTCAGGTCCTGGTTATGGGACCTGAAACACTTGGTAGTGTATTGTAGGGTGGTCGTGTTTGGCTGGGGGCGTACCTATTCGTACAAGACGTATATTGTTTGGGGCCTCTCAACCCCATTAACGGTGCATGTGGACATATATGTTTTTGTTATTTACCCATTATCTACAGATGTATGCCCGTATATACCTATATATATATATATATCTGCTTACATAAATATAACTATGTCCGTATATACCTACATAGATATATTTATATATCTGCTTACATATATATAACTTGATGTATATATTTAGACATATAGATGTAGACATATATATCTATAGATGTAGGCATTTGTATGTATATATGTTTATATATATATATATATATATATATATATATATATATATATATATATATATATATATATATATAGATATATAGATATATATATATATATATATATATATATATACATATATAGGATATGTTTTATCTATTTAGATATTAATATTTATACACACACACATACATCTACATGTTGAAATACATTTCTGGTACTGTTGATTGACTGGGCTGGATGATATGTTTGTGAAAACATCAGGGTTATGTATATCTGACATGGCATAGTGGTAAATCACTTTGGCTATGGTGTGGGGGGGGTCCTGGGCTTGAGCTTTGCAAAGGTTGTTTATTTTGTTGCTGGGCAGAACAAGGGCCATTGGATACAGAGTGATTAAGGTACTTTTGAGCAGAGGTAAGCACTGCTAATTTCTAGTTACAGTTTCTTATACTCAGTTAGCTTCTATATTGCTTATCCAGTGTAGGCATTGCTTACCCTCGCACAAACACACTGAAACCCACTTACTACTGCTTAAAAGTGCTTACTCCCACTTACCCTGTGCTAATTTCTTTAAAAGAAAAGAAAAAAGGGTTGATAGGAAAGTGGTGAAAAAGGTGCAGAAAGAGAGTAGGGGAAATAGCTAGGGATGTGCTGGAATGGTCTGGGAAAGGTTCATAGCTGCCCATTTCTACTACAGCAACTACTGTGCATATACTCTGAATTTGGAGGTAGATTTGGACACTCAAACCCCTAAGAAGGGGGTGGGGACAACAATAATAATTTGTGATGCCAATTAGACCAGATTACATGTGTTCAGTGGACACGTGTGTGAAATGGACAGTTATGTATGGGGCAATATTTTTTGGGGGGAACCATGTAACATGGTTATGTAGTTTTGACTACTGGCCTAATAAAGGATACTGATGCTACAGCTGCTGGTCTCTCTTTTTTGCTTTGTTTGCTGATACCTCATGTTTCTCTACATCTGTGTTGGCTTGGTGGTTAACCACTGTGACTATGGTGTATAGGGTCCTAGGTTCGAGACCTGCATGGCTGTTTATTTTGTTGCTGGGCAGAACAAGGGCCATTCGATACAGAGTGATTAAGGCACTTTTGAGCAGTTGTAAGCAGGTTTGTGCGGGTTTGCATGAGGGTAAGCCATGCTAACCTCCAGTTACATATGCTTACAGAGAGTTAGCCTGAATATTGCTTAACCTTTGTGCTCATTGCTTACCCTCGCACAAACGGGGTTAAACTTGCTTACTAGTGCTTAATTATGCTTACTACTGCTTATGGGTGCTTCAACCTGCTTACTAGTGCTTTATTCATTATAACACTGACACCTCACATGTGCATTTACTGCAGTACTCCAGTTCATAAATATATGTTATTTAGTGGATTATGCAACATAAATAGTAGTCATAATGTGCTGTGCCATGGAAAATGGAATGTGCTGCAGTGGGACTCAAACCGGGAATGCCTGCTCATAAGGTGAATCCGCTACCCACTACACTATTGCTATGCTGCTTCATTTGCATATATCTTCCTTGTTATCCTCTTCAGCGATTTAAGCTGCATTAACCATAGCTAAGCAACGGGCACACCCGCTCACCTATAGTTAGATTTAATCAGATTTTAAAAATAAGGGTTTGTTCGTTTTATTTGTGATTACTTGCTGTTGTACACAAGGAGGGATGTTATTGGGGATATGCGGACAATTATGAGCAGTCTCACTCATTTTTTACCTCTTTCTGTTGTTCTTCATTGCAGGGGTGCGTGTATATTCAGAGAGCTCTGCTCTCAGACACACCCCCTGCACTCTTACATGCTCCATGTAAGATTAGGAGCTCAGGCAGTGCGCCTAATTATTATGCATGGCGTGCTGCTGTTCTACTCCTATACAGCCACCTCCATGCAGGACTAAGCTAATCCTGCACAGAGGAATAGTAAATCCGGGGGGGGGGGTATGACATATCTTTGATGTTTTAGTTCATTGTCAGCTCAGTTTTTCCTTACGACCAAGGGCCAATTTTTCATAATATATACATACACACATAAGAGTCCATGTAAATTGGTTGATTTCACATTTCTGTGACACACAGTTCATCTAAACATTTTCCCCAGGATTTAATAAAATCCATGTAGGCACCATGTAGAGCCTACATGAAATGTATCCATGTACACAGCCACAGTTCCCCATCAGCTGTGCGCCATGCATACTAATGATGGCACGCTGTCAAGGGGCAGCATAGGAACTGGATTATTGAATCCATGTAGTGAGATGTGTAGAGGCCACCCATGATTGTGGATGCTTGGTCAGATTTTATGTACAGTGTGAGGCTCCCTGCAATGTACCCTGCTACTGTTGAAATGCTGTGAATTGTTTTAAATGTGTAATATTTTATTTTTATGATTTTTTTTTCTCCCTGTATGTTTGTGTGGCATGAAGTGGAGTGCAGCAATGCCAAGCTTTGCTCACATATGGACAGCTAACACCTGATTTTACATCTAAAAATAGAAACTGGATGTAATTAATTATCATGATTAAATTGTTTTATTTATTTATTTTTTTTTATGTTTTTATTTATATTTTTTAGGTGCATGGTGAGGCACTAAGTGCAATAGAGCCGAGCTGTGTTCATACGTACATAACAGACCCCTGCCAGACATCAAATAATAGAAACCGGGTGTAATTAATTATTTTTGTCTATGTTTGTTTAATCCTGTTTGCAAGACATGGCTAGTTGCTTGGCAACTCTCACAGGTAGCCTAGTAGTATATGTGAGGGTATATAGTTATCATGCTATCTAAATAGCTAAATGTATAGAGTTATGGCCTAATATGTAGTAGGTATTGAGTTCGAGTCCATAACAGTCATAACATGTCTGCAATTTAATTTACTGTTCCTTTTAATTTATTAAAAAAAATCTGAAATATGGCAGTGCTGTATGGTGTGAAGCACTGCTTAAACATACTAACAGCTACTATAGTTTAAGCAGTGCTAATCTTTGAGAAAACCTCAGTTGTATGAGTTATCTCACTGCTCAGCTCTGCTTAGTTAGTTTGCATGCTGCTAAACAATGCAGCACTTTTTTGAATGTAGCTCATTGACATGTAAGGTCAGGAAAACAGCCTATATTAAGTGCAATAAGTGGGAATTTTGCACAATTCCTTGGAGTCTAATGGACTGTGAATATGGCAGGCGGTGCTGGTAAAGGTGCATGTTTTTGGACGCAGAGATGGGGTGTTCAGGAGTCCAGGGTCTTTGTTGAGCTCCTGGTAAAAAATCATGAACCCAGGCTGCTGCAGGGTGGTTTCCAGGGCTCAGACTGTAAGGCTGAGGCCTGGGACCAGATGGCCATGGAACTCACCAGTGTTACTGGTACTCCCCGCACTGGTGAGCAGTGTTGCCACTTTATGATGACCTGAAGAGAAGAAAGAGGGGAACCTTGAACACCTGAGACCAAGGAGCCAGAGCTGGGAATGCCCTACAAATATGTAAGTATGTTTTACACTATTTTACCAATATGGACGCTGAATGTCTGCAAAACTGATATGCATAATGGTGTGCTTCTCTCACAACAGCTGCAGCTGAGAGGGCTCACAATGTTGAGACCCATGTTGGGCGCCTGGCCGGGTTGCACAGTGAGTGTGGTATGTATGCATTTATTATGCTAACTGTAGTTCAATAAGCAGGAAAGAGTAAGAAAGGTATTTACTGCAATAAAGTATACTCAGTAAAAAACTGTAGTGCAATAATTTGACAATTAAAGCTGTAGTGCAATAAATGAACAATAACAACTGCATTGCAGTAAACAATAAACAATACCAATAACAGTAAGCAAAAAGGTGTACAGCAGGATTGCGTTGTTATATCCATTGCAGTAGAGCTGCATGCATTGCATGTCTATGGTAAGGTTGCTGCCGTCAAGTATAACACTGTAATAGCTGTAGAATGTATAACTAATGGCCTGCAAACTGTATTGCTTAATTCATAGTACAGTGCAAGGCTGTCTCCAGGCCAATATCAGTCACATAATGCTCTCTGTTCCTCCTACTTCAGGTAATAAAGGTATATGGATGAGGTAGCCCACCGTATGGGCAGATATTGTGTGGACTTCACAGACATTTATCAGCAATACCAATAAAGTGTTACTCAGCATTGTTGATTCCTAAATACATCTGTATAATGATTTCCAGTATGGCTGTATTGCTTTCATGTATGTACTAAGTTGCTGCAGTCAATGCAGATGTCCCTTGCAGTCACAGCTATTGTGTTCTATTCCAATGCCTGCCAACTAAACCATAACAGCTGTCTACCTAATGTAATGTACACAAACATGCCTCTCAAGTGTCATGATTTCTCATAATGTAATTAAAACTGCCTAATCCAACTGTCACAGGATTACCAGAAAAATGATTACCTGAAATGCAATGTATTACCAAATCCATTTACAGAACACCTTGCTAGTTAGATAAGTCCACATTATGTGGTAAAACTGTTCTACGCAGTTGTGTACCTGCATGTGTTATTGCTTGGCCCATACTGACCCATACTAACAGCTTGAGAGGTATGTACATGCTACATCAGCTATAGGAGAAGTGATGTAGAGATATAGGAGAATTGTAGTCACTGTACTCAAAACTGACACTACACACCTGTAGAGCATTTATTATCAGTGTGTTCAGGGATATAATCTGTAATATCAGTAATGGAATGTTTTTCTCTTTCTCCCCACCCCTTATCTTCATTAATTTATTATTGTTATTTATTATTATGAAGTAATATTAACATATGTTGTTAAGCTAACTATATTTTGGAAAAATGTGGTTTACTATTGTTGTTTTATTATGATTTAAAATTAACATATTTTGTTTAACTATATTTTGGAAAAATGTGGTTTATTATTGTTATGTTTTATTATGATTCAATATCAACATCTTTTGTTGAACTAACTATTTTGTTGGCCTTATGCTTTAATTCTTACTAGCATGGTGTTAACATTTTTGCTGTAACAGAGACCTGGTTTAAAACAGCAGAAAGCACCCCTGCACTACCAGGCTATAACTCATTCCACACCTTTCGGCCCCAGAACATGTACCAAAGCTCCAAAGCTGGTGGTGTCTCCATATTCATAAAGGATATGCACACCTCCAGACTAGTAGCTCAGCATAACACATCTGAGATACTTCAGGTACAACTAACATTGCATAAGATGGCGATTCAGGTCGTAGCTTACTATAGGTCCCCAACCATGTCCCAAGACTCTCACTCCAAATTCCTAAGCACCCTGGAAACTATTAGGGTCCAACCCAACACTCATATTAGGTGACTTCAACTACCCCTTCATCAAATGGGAAAACTACTCATGCACCAAGACACTGGCCCAATGCTTCTTGGAATTCATCAATTCCAATACCCTGGACCAGCTCATTCTTACCCCCACTAGAGGAAGCAACATCCTTGACCTGGTTATTACTAACATGGTCAACTGTTGCTCTACACCAGTAGGCAATTCCTCCATGGTTAGATCTGACCACAAACTAATCACCATGGAAATCCACATCTCACCCACACCCCTCGCAAAGGTAACCATCATGACAAACTTCTACAAAGTTGACTTTGGGCTCCTAAAAACAGAAGTGGTTAAATTCACAGCACCCATGTCAATGGAAAATAGATGCATGACTGCCGAATCATACACCAATGCACTGTATGAACACATACATAAATGCATGGAACTAGCCATACCCAACAGAACCAAGATGTTCTCCAAAAAAAGGAAGCCAAATCTGGTGGTCCTCTGCCATTAATAAACATTAAAACAGAAGGAAAAAAATGTTGCAGGAAAAAGCGAAGTCTAAAAACTGGAAAAACTCCCTTATTAGCTTCAAGAAAAAGTTATGATCCCTCATCAGAACCTCTAAAGCCAGCTATGAAGGCAGAATTGTGTCAGACACTAAAAACAACCACAAAGCCTTTTATAGTTATATCAAGAATCTCCATGACAATACCCAGGTTTGTTCTGAGTTACTGCACAATGGTATCTCCTATACTGAGCCAACAGATATTGCCATCATACTGGCCAACAGATTCACTGCCAACTTTACCCCTCTCCCCCTCAAAGGACCAATCACAAAATTGGAGGATTAACAGGCACCCAGCATTACTGCAGCACAGGTTAAAGCTGCATTGTCCAAGGCCAAAAATACAGCTTCCATGGGACCCAAAAATATCCCTGGATGTTTTCTACATGAACTGCAAAGTGAACTGGCACCACATTTGTGTGCCCTGTTAAATCATAGCCTCATCTCAGGCTTTGTCCCTACCAAATGGCACACTGCTACAGTCATCCGTATCCATAAAGGCGGAGCAACTACAAACCCTGGGTATTATCACCCCATTAGTCTGACAAGTCTAATATGTAAAGCTATGGAGCGCATAATCATGGACTTAATTAACAAGGATATAAGGAATCTCCAAACTCTAGATCCAATGCAATATGGTTTTGTGAAAGGTAGATCATGCCTGCTCAACTTGATTGACTTCTTTCAGTCAGTCACCAGAGCTGTGGATGAGGGCAAGACAGTTCATACAGCCTACCTCAATCTGGTCAAGGCTTTTGATACCATTCCCCACTCAGGAAATATTGATAAACTCACCAAACTAGGCATCAACTCCTATATCACTAGATGGGTTGCAAATTGGCTCACAGATAGAAACCACAGTGTGAAAGTAGTGGACTCCAAGTCAGACTGCTGACCAGTCATGAGTGGAGTCCCACAGGGACTGATCCTGGGTCATCCCTGTTTGGCTTCTGCTTTTCAGAAGTTCAGGCCAACATGGAGGGACTCTGGCTGACCAAGGTCACAGATGACTGCAAGCTGGGAGCTATTATTAACTCCACAAGTGATGTAGACATCCTACAGAAAGGCCTCACTGAGACCAATGACTGGTGTCAAAACCATGGTCTTAAGCTTAATGCCAAAAAAAATGCGTCGTCATCCCCTTTGGGAAAAACTCAGTTCCCACTAATTACCACATCGATGGGAGCCCACTGAACACTGAAGGCATTATAAGAGATCTGGGAACACAGGTTGACAGCAACCTGTCCTTCGACTACCACATTGCCACTGTGGTCAGAAAGTCCTTCTATGTAGCACATCTCATTACCAAGGGTTTGGCATCCAGGAAGAAAGAGGTCATCATCTCTCTCTACTCTTCCCTCATTAGGCCAATCATCGAGTATAATGCCTCATTTTGCGTGTACCTCATTAGACACATGCAACAGCTGGAAATGCCACAAAAGTATCTCATGAAGAGGATCCTAGGCCTTAAAAACATGCCCTACATGGACAGACTCAAAAAACTCCAGCTATTCTCTGTCTCATATCTTCTACTAAGAGGCAATCTCTTCTTGACTTACAAAGCCATGTCTGACCCAGCTCTGCTGGAAATGTTACATCTAAAGAAATCCCAATCCCTCCACACCACATGCTCCAGAGACCTCAACCTCATTACCACAATCAACAGAACATGCTGGAGGGACAGGTTCATAACCCAGAGACTACCCTTGCTCTGAAATAGACTTCCCATACATGTCAAGCAGAGCACATCACTGGCCCTCTTCAAGAGAAATCTTGATGAGTGGATGGGAAATATAAAGTTCACACTGGGGATCACTCCAGTGGCACTACTTGATAGAGGCACTGGGAACTAACGTTGGGTGACACAATGGCAGGGCACTTCTATGGGCTAGGCTTGTAAGGGCTTCAGGACCATTAGACTAGTGCACACTTATGAACCTATGACTGCTCTGTTATTTACTGTTGTGTTACACATAATATACATTAATATGTTTTTGGAGTAATTAAAATGATATTCAGTTTTGTTAATACTAACATTGGGTTGGTTATTACTAACCTTAACTTATTGCTATACCTCATTTACCACAGCACATCCAGGGAGGCCTGTTCCAGGTAATCTGCCTACCTTGCCTCAAATGGTTGTGGCACTGAAACCCAGCACATTTAGGACACAGACCAGTGGTGCCCCTCTGCTGCTCCTGCACCACCTGCGGCTTTGGGTAGTACCACCCATGGGATGGGGACGGGCCCCCCTCTGGGAACGGTGGTGGAGGGGGACTTGTCACCCAGTGTGAGCTGCTGGTCATGGTGTGCAGCATTGTCTACCGTGAGTTTAACCACCACCTGCGCTGGACTGAGGGCATGCTGGCTGACCTGTTGGGGCAGCCTTGCTCCAGTGCCCAGCCTCCAGCACTGCCACCCACTGGACAGTGAAGGAGCAGTTCTGACAGTCCCATCAGATGTGAGTCATGCTGCTGCTGCCTTGTGGAGGCACATGGGACTTGGATACCACAGCACCCTTCCTAACCAAGGTGTTCACCCCCTCATGTGTCATACACCACCCCTGTCTGCTGTCTTGTCTGTCTTGTCTGTCTGCAAATGCATCCTCACCTTCCTAATTTACCTCCCCTACATGTACCTATGTCTCTTCTACTCTCACCTTAAAAAAAAAATGGGCACCTGCTCCCCCCCCTCAAAAAAAGTGTCCCATACATAGCACTCCATTTCACACACGTGTCCACTGGTCACACATAATTTGGTCCAATTGGCTTGACAATGCAGTTATGTTGTCCTCACCCCTCTCTCTGGGGTTGAGAGTTCATAGTCATGTAGAAATTCTGTCAAAGTGCACAGTTGTTGCTGTACAAGAAATGGATAGCTATGGTTCCTTACTACACCCTTCCTGCACAGCCCTACCTGCCTTTTATTATTTTTCCCCCTGCTCGCACCCCATTTAACCACTTTCCTATCTCACCATTTTTCGTTTCTTTATTTTTTTTACTGGTTGCTGCATGATGTGCAGCATTGCGCAGCTTCACTAAGCTCAGCTAAATAGAGCTATATTGACTAAATGTGTTCTTAAACTTGTAATACACCCTTACAAAATAAGCACTTGTCCCATGTTTCGGACCCGAGACCATTGCACCTGCAGACCTTTGCATTAACCTGCCAGGCCACACAGTTCTTAACTAAAACAGGTGATTTAAACAAAACATAGTATTTGACCGTTACAGTCATTAAGCATGTTTCAGTGCATCTGTAAGACATGCTGCGCAAACTCAGTTAAAAAGTAATGGAAAAAATGGGAGTGTACCTTGGACTGTGTTGCAATAGTACACCACTAGAAAGCCAAAGAGATTATAATGGATGTAAATGAGGCCTGTGATAGCAGATAAATGTGCCCTTCATCAGCAACATGTAGAAAGATACCTGCTAAAACATTAATGGCAAAATATATGTTCAATTGGGACCCTGGTGCAGACATCCATCCATATAAAGCCAGCCACATACTGATGTGGGAGCGCTACAGAATTCTGAAAGCCCCAAATCCTGAAGCCCAAAATCCTGAGACCAAAATCCTGAAAGTTCAAAATACTGAAAACTCAAAATACTGAAAACTCAAAATCCTGAAAACACACAGGATACCAACACTTACTATATTCCAGCACACCTCATCATAAAAGGGTTCTCATCCAGGGAAAAAGAGGTCATTGTTCCCCTCTACTCGACACTCATTAGACCCATTATAGAGTACAATGCCCCTTTTGGAATGCACCTCACAAGACATCTGCAGCAGCTGGAAAGGCCACAGACGTACGTCACAAAGAGGATTACTGGCCTCAAACAAATGCCCTACACTGACCACCGCAAAAAACTCCAGCTTTACTCTGTAGCATATCGCCTACTCCGAGGTGATCTCTGCCTAACATATAAAGCTATGTCAAACCCAGAGCTGTTGGACATGCTACACCTAAAGAAATCCCAATCCCTCCGAGCTACATGCTCTAGGGACCTAGACCTTGTCACCACAATAAACAGGACATGCTGGAGGGAGATTCCTGTCCCAGAGACTTCCCATACTCTGGAACAGGCTACCCATCTCTGTCAAACAAAGTTCTTCATTAGCACTCTTCAAAAAAATCTTGATGAGTGGATGGGATATAGGAAATACACCCCGGGGATCCCTTCTGTGTCTCTGCTCGACAGTGGCACAGGAAAATAACTTTCTTGAGTGGCGTAAGCCAGGGAACCTTGTTGGCTAGGCTTACTTAGGCCCTTGGGCTGATAGCCTAGTACCTACCTATGAACCTATGAACCTATGAACAACATATCAGAAAGGAGCCCTAATCTACACGAAGGCCTTATATATTGGACAGTGGTTGCATACCATTGGCTGATGATGGTGCAAGTCAGCTGTGTTGGCTGCAATTAGCATTTCTGATCCACAGATTGGTTTAGAGGCAATCACCTGCTGATGAGAAGCATGTTTAAAAGGCAAGCAGCTGGCTATGGGAAACCATTCTGTATGAGACTTTCCTCACACAGAGCATGCCTTTGTGAAAACTTTAGTATCACCACATATCAACAGGGGTGTACTGCATTCCATCAGGTATGTAACTAATTTTGTGTACAACAGGATGCAGATGGGTGAATAGACTTACAGGGAATAGGAATTACAGCATTAAGCCTGTCTTAGACCTGTGATAATGACATGTCATTGATCTCCTGCTGTCTTACACCTACATAGGATGTATAATACATCAAGTGTGCATTGTCTGTTGTCATTGTGGTGCACTGGTCTCATTGGACAGTCATTTTATAGTGGTTGTAATAGCACACTGCTATTTGTGTGACACTGTTCTTATGACATACTATCGGGGGGTTGCCTGTAGGGGACAGTAGACTTGAGTGTTGGGTGTGTGATCAAACAGCAGTATCCATCACGGCACACACAGGAATACCTGACTCTTGTTACTTTCTCAGTTGTATCCATACAATAAGTATGTATGCACACTCTGGAGTATGACATGTGTGAGCAAGCAGTGGATAGTGCCAGCCATTTTGTCCTTACTGTATCTCTACATAGTGTACTTCCATGTATGTGCTCCTGTAATGTGTTCCCCTTTTGTTGTCTTTCAGGAATCATATACCCTAGACACCATGCACCCTTCTTGGATACGGAAAATGAAATTATACTGGAAGGACTAAGGCAACATCATCACATCCTACTGTCAAGGGGGAGACAAAACAGGGAGCAGCAGGTTGCATTATAGGTAGACCTTGTCCGTGATGTGAATGGCATGGGCCATCAGGGCAGGACATATGAGTAGGTTAGACACAGTGCAATGGACATGATCAATGCTGTATGACAAGGACAGCAGATGTAGACAGAGACTGTGCCATCACCAGTGGAGGGCCTGCAGTGGAACAACCACTCTCAGCCAGTGAGGAATTTCTGGTGAACCTAGGCACACACGACAGCTTCCAGGCATCCATCACACCATACATCGTGAAGGTGGGTGGCACAGTTTCCACAGCAGAGGAGTGTGCAGGTAGGCTAACTGTGATCAGCATTGTAATACTGTAGCAGTTAGTGTGACAGGCTGTACATACTTTTACATGGGTATCAGGTTTGTGTTCTTTGGGGGGAGGGTTTAACCTCAGTTGTACTATCATACTCAGAATGTGACCAATACAACAAATAACACTTTAGCTACCATAAATGTGAGCTATATGGATATATTACCTTGTTGTGCTGCAACATACATTGTTACGGACATTACCTCACCCTCAGCTTTTCACAGGTCCATCAGGTTTTGGCCAAAGTCATTGTCCTGCTCCTGGTAAGCATGACACTGTTTTTTTAAGGAACATTTATATTCTATTAAAGTTAATAGCCAGAATAATGCCCTATTTAAACATAATTTCATGTGTAAACAGAGTATATATTTTTATTTTCCATTCTGGAATAAGTACCTAAGGATCTTAGTGGGGGTAATCACATGAATGTAACTGAACAAAAAAAACCACTTTGGCAGTGACAGTTAAGAGCAGATAAGCCTCCTGGTTTAAATGAGGCAATTATTCTAAGATGCGTTTTAAAAAACAAAAGGTTGAAAGGAAAATAAATTAGGCAGTGAAATGTGTATTTCAATATATTTAAGATAGGTGTACTAGGTTTTTATGCATTGTTTTATCAAGTATAGTTTCATATTGAGTAATTAAAAGGTAAATAGTACTGGTCATGTTTTACTTGATTTACTTGAAGCGATTGTTATAAAGGTGGTGAGTTGACTGTGTATTTTGTTCAGCAATAGTCTTTTTTGGACGAAATCAGAGAAGAAAAATGTTTCACCATTAATCCAGTTGTTGGTCTTCATTATTATGAGTATTGGTTGATTTTTCATACACAGTAGTGTAGGTATTCCTTTACTGCTTGTTTCTGTCTTATCACATATGACCGGGGGGGGTTGGTCTCTTTCCCCAACACAACCTGATGTCAGTGTCACTTTGCACTCTGATGATGATGGTGGTCACTGTGAGGTACAGGTGGGGGTGTCAGGGTCTGAATCTGTTCCAGAGGTAGACTTCCCTCTTTTGCCTCCTTTGTCACAACACACAGTCAGTATGTCCACACATACCTAGTCCCTGGAGGCCATGGATATTGGGCAATCAAAGGCTGGGGACATTGAGCAGGAAAGTGTGGCAACTATGGATCCAGTGAGATCAGACACTGGCCATAGCCAGAAAGCTGGTGTGGTCCCACACAGGTGGATTGACAGAGGTGCTTCTAGGAGGTCTGCTGTCAATCCATCACCTGTTGCCAGTGTCAAATCAAGGGTCATTCAGTCATGTTATGGGCCATCATGGAGGCACAGGCACATTCTGAACAGAACACCATCTGTATGCTTGGGGTTATGGATGCAGCACAGTCTGATATCTCTGACTGCCTCCACCACATTGAGGACACCCTGGATCAGTTCACTGATGCAGTGGACAGAAGGTGGGCTGAGACAGCGTCTGTCTTGGACCACAAATTTTCTGTGCTGAAACATCTGGTTGGAGTTGAGCATTGGACCCGTGGACATGGACATCAACTACATCTGCTGAGAGTCCACATGGCCATTCACAATCATGCTCCCGTAGTGGCAGTTCATCCAGCGCTACAGAGGGGAGTGTGCTGTCCACACCACTATGTGGCAGGCCATGGGCTCGTGGTTTTGGGCAGTCCCATGGGGGACACAGTCCCAGCAGACAGCAGTCACTATCAGGTACTAGCACCACTTTTGACTTTGGGCATGGAGGTGCCAGTGCAACTCCTGGCAGAGCTGGAGACGGTGAACTGTCAACTCTACCATGTATGGTTCAAGGCTGTCCAACATACATATGTGTAGGGCTAGCACTGAACCTGACTGGGTACATGCATGCACTCACACATCACTGTCAAATGCAGGTCACCCGCAGACACACATGGCACCTCTCCATGGTCCATCTTACATGCTTCCCTTCCTGATTCGCACACTTACTGTCAACTGTTTGGGCCAGCCTAGGCCTCCTGCACCCCCACACAACACCCTGTGCAAGTGATGATACCTGTGCCACATCCATGTCACCCTCACTATTGACGCAGGGAAATGAAGTTATGTGTCTGATGCACAGGGTGACTATATTAGTTAGCATGTTCTTTATAATGCAGTGCTGTTTTGCCATGCCAATTGTAGTGATTACTGACAGATACTGTATGTTGACATTTGTCATGAGAACACCACATACCTTTGTGTATCTTATGCTGTATGATGTTGTACTGCCTGTGTAGTTACACAATCACAGGTGTGTCATGGACCTGTTTCTGTTTCTGTTTCAGGAGTCTGTTGGGATAACCTATGGATACACAGCAGCGATAAAGCAGCACAGGATGGCATGTCAGCACAGCAGAAATATGTCTTCAGAAAAGTACAGCACTATAGGTACATGGCTGCATGGATTTATATGTGTATAACAGGCTAACAAGGTCAATGGTGGCATTCAGTGTACCCATATATCCTTAATCTGTGATAAGGTCTGCTACCCTTGATAAGTGTCACTAGGGTTTTGGGAACTAACACATCTACAAGTTGTGGTAATGGACATGACCCATCTACAAATATCCTTTGTGCAGTATGGACAGTTGCCGAACACCAGTTATGAATGCTGTGTTCTGCATCCCATTGTGTATCCTGCACATGTGTGTCACAGCAGATGTGTACTTTACATACATGGGGGGGTTGTTTCATGTAGGGTGTACTGTCTGTGTTACATACCTGTCTCTCCAGCATGTACTGTGTATACCACAGTGATGTTGTAATTGTGGAGAACAGGTGAGACATGTGTTAGTCCTGTCATGGATACGTGGGCGGTACACAGTGGGATCTGACACCTCCCTGTATGGTGCCATACACATCCCCTTTACACAATTTAGGAGACAGACTACACATGTATGGTCATGAGACAGACTCCATAGGACATGTTATCTACACTGTGTATTGGTGTACCATGGAGCCTGCTACAGTTTATGATATGCCTGTGTAGTGACATAGCAATGGTGTCATTGCATACAATGATAGCTGTGATGACATGACTGCCACATTCAGTATAACAGTGACATTCTGGGATTTACATCTCAAACCTGTCAGTATAGGTTGTCCAATAGTGAATGCATCTCTACATCTTACTGACCAGTGAGAGTCAAAGGCTACATTGCTCTATGTGTCCATAACTCCATGTGTAATGGCTCAACTGTGTGTGGTGTGCAGACACTACAATATTTTGCATGGGTGGATGATTTCCCACAGGATAGTATTATGCAGTCATTGCCAGTTAGTTTTTGTCAGTGTCTCAGAGTATAACTGACTGTTTATTAGGCCATCCTGGATAACTGTTGGCTCTGTTTGGGATTCTGTGACAGCTCCCCAATATGCAATAACCTGCTAATGTACTCAGTCAGAGGTCTGTGACTGCAGAGAAGGAATAGGTAGATGTGGTATGCCGATAATGGAGGATGGTGAACTCCTCTGGTGACTGGCATCATTGCAGCATAGGTTTCCCAATGCTATCTTCCCAGAGTAAGAATTACAGACACTTACCTATCCACCAGCTGACATAACACTCTGTAAATGATGTACACAGTTTTAAGCATGGCCTGCTGGCTTAATATTGTGATGCACCATGTCAGGCCATGGTTGGTGGAGTGAGACTGATGTTCGACATCCATTGCATAGTGTAACAGTCAATGGGCTCCGCCGGTCATAGTCGGTAGGCATAATCTGGCCTTGTGCAAAAATAATAGTGTTTGATCCAGTGTCAGTAGGTGTATGACAGTGTTAGTGCTCATATGCATACTAACTCCTATCATGGCATTTCAGGTGACATGACTCATAGATCTGGGGACACCGCTTGGCACTACATGCTAGTTGTCCTCTGTGCAAGTGAGTATTGCAGTTACATCCAGCATGTTGCAGCAAGAGAGTCATGCAAGGTGTCTGTACAGAGCACAGACATACACATTAGGGAAGTGTAATATGTACAAACTGTGTTGCTTAGTCGTGCTGTGGCTCACTTGCCCAAAGGATGGTCCAGGTCCTTACCTACGATGCCCTGGAGCAGTGTTAAAGCAGATATGTGGGAACCCTGCTGTGATGGGGGTGGGGCAACAACAGCACATGATCTGCTGGGATAGACACTACTCCAAATATCATGTGACCCCACTGTTTAACATCTCCCTTGACTAATGTAGTGAGTATTCCAACCATGAGGCCTAGTGTTTATTAAGGGACACATATTATTGGACTGGGTATCTGTAGTCCCATGTGGATGTTACAGGTGTCCAAATAGCCAGACTATATTTCCTTGCATAAATGCAGCAGATCCATACATATGATACCATGTTATATTAATCTTAACAAGTGTAGAATATGAACAGCCAAAGCATGTGTTTGGGGGAATTGAGTATGTGACAGTTTGTATGTGTTAAAATGTACTGTGTACTGTGAACTTCAAATGAACTCTGAGCAACGAGAAAGTACTGAAAAACAAGAGTCTGCCTGAAAGCAGGAAATGTGCCTTTAATGGAAGTGCATCTGATTTTCTCTCTTTGCCCAGAGATATGATGATGTGAATTGTCTTATGTTTACAGGTAAACCTTTGATTGGTTAATTGCCCTTCATAATGATCTAATTGGTTCATTTTTTATATTTTTGTACTGTCAGCAATATCACCAGTATATAAGCTTGTTTATTCCTTTGTTCTGGGAGTCTCCCTGGTACTTTCCATGAGGCTCCCACACGTGTGTATTGTAGTTAATAAAAAAAACACTGAAAGAGAGAAAGAACTATTTGTCTTCATTTTTAAAGTATTGTGTAATGTAACAATTGGTGCCGTGACTCGGATCTGAATTGAGAACAAGCTGCAGCAGTCAGGAAGTGGATGAAATACTGCTAACAAAAGGGCCCATAACAGACTTTTCTGTTTCTGCAGTGTTTCTTTCATTTCTCTGTATTCGCCTGCCTTAAAGAACTGAATTTTTTTTTTATGCAGGAAAAGATATGATTTCTCTCATTCAGTTGTTTTGAGGTAAGTGGCATGCATTTCTCTTCTGCTATTAAATGTGCAGTATGAGTGTGGGTTAATACGGAAATACTGGCGACATACATATGAAAGGAGGAATGATAGTGGGGTAACAAGACGTTTATATAATGCCTTAGCTAAACCCGTGTTAAACAAGTATAGCTTATTGATTAAAAATGGGAGCGAGTGTGGGAAAAATAACGGAGCCAGAAAGAGGTACACCAGCTGGTTATATGTTTTATCGTGTGTCATGGGAGAGTTGCATGCTTTTAAATCAGTGGATCGCCCTTACTAAAAATGACGATGACCTTGCGGAGCCAGAAAGAGGTACACCAGCTGGTTATATGTTTTATCGTGTGTCATGGGACAGTTGCATGTTTTTAAATCAGTGGATCGCCCTTACTAAAAATGACGGTGACCTTGCTTTTCCCGAAAATGGTAGTTTTAATAAAGATATATTGACTAATTTGCAAAAGAAATTTAAAAAGAAAGGAAGAATACCAGGGTTGTGCTGGGCAGCTTTTAATGATTGGATGTGTGAAGCTAAAGAAAGGGAGAAGGACTCTCTCATCAGTAGTCTTAAGGATAATCAAAAGAAACTAAAAGTGCAGATAACGGAACTGTGACATACTGCGAGTAATCTAGATGTAGCAAACGGTAAACGTTTAAAGGAAACGCCCTTTAAGGGATTATATCCTGGACAAGAATTAAGTAAATTACAAATAACTGAATCATCTGGAGATGATAACCCCTGGTTCCCCCACCCCCTACGGCTCCTCCACCGCTATATCAGCCTTCACAGGTTCAAGACGGAGCAGTGAGCTCCACAACAGAGGGTGAAGGCCAGCGGGGAGAAGAGCAGACTGCACCCGACTCTGGAAGCGGAAATCAGGCAATGGGAGGTCAGCCTAGCAGGCTGCTTATAGAACAACATGACCAAACAGATACAGGTAAACCGTCACCTAGACTAACCCGTTTGAAAACAAAAAAGCAGCAGAAAAGAAAAGCACAAATGCTTTTTGACCCTAGGTTTAGCCAGCCGAAAAAACATCACAATAAAAAATCTGTGTATTTACGCAAGGGTAAATATTACAAACAATGTCCAATTGTGATTGAAGACAATGACGGCTACACTGGTCCGGAAAAATCTAATTCAGATTCTGACTCTGAATCAGGCACTAGCCCATCAGATGAATAGGGAGTATTCCCATTGAGAGAAGTCCCAAACCCAGCACATGCTAGAGATGCGGGACAACCGGCTACTGTGGTGGCACCTAGGGCATGGTCAGCAGTTGATTTTCAAGCGATCACCAAATCACTTCCACCTATTCATAATAACCCAGCAAAGTTTCAATGTGTATTGGCAGGACATGTCTGTTTGCAAAATCCTACCATAGAAGAGGTTAGAGCTGTCCTCCAATACGCTGTCCCAGCTGATCTGATGAAACGTATCTGGGATCATGCTAACGTTCCCACCCCAATACCGAAGCACAACACACAAGGGGAGAATGGATTTGAAGTGGTTAGGCAATGTATAGTTGATGCTATCACTGCAATAGTGCCACCTACCCCCAATTGGTCGAAAATTAAATCAGTCATACAGAAAGAGGATGAGCCTATAGACGGATACTTAAATCGACTCACTGAAGCCTTTGAGGCATATTATGGGTACCCAGAGCCCACCGAAGAACCAGCACAAAGCGGGCTGTCAGCTGCCTTTGTAGATGGGTTACACCCTCAGGTGAGGGACAAGCTAAAGGAAGTATGTTTAAACTAGCCCAGTTTGGGCCTACATGAGTTAGTCCAGCAGGTACAATACCTATCTGACCATTTAGCCAAAGAAAAGAAGGATTTACAGGAGAAATTAGTAAAAGCACAAATCCAAATGTGTATCGCTTTTGGTCAGCGGGGTAGAGGACGAGGGAGAGGGAGGGGTGGACGCCAAGGAGCAGGAAATCAGAATAGACAAAACTGGCAGGGAACACAGTTGGCTCCACCCCAGAATTCTAGCAATCAGACAAAGTGTTTCAACTGTGGCCAAGCAGGCCATTGGAAAAATGAGTGTCCATATTTGGCTGAGTAACCTCCACCATACACCGATACGTCACAACAGTGGAATTCTAGCTGGACGCCGTCAAATCAACAGCAACCACAATGAAGGTTCGCTGAACAGAAACAACAGCAATTGTGTCCTTTTATTCCTGTGGATCAGGATGGACCACATGCTATGTTACTGGTTAAAAATAAACCCTATCTGTTTTTAATTGTTATCAGAGCAACTAAATCCATGCTAGCTGGCAAAGCAGCCATAAATGTTCCTCTCTCCGACAAAATAACTAGAGGGGTGGGTGTCTCTGGTATACCTATTGAGTATTCCGAAATGATTCCAGTCCCAGTAACTTTGGGACCTCTGCAGGATAACCATGCATTCTTAGTAGGATCCTCAGCACCTTTAAATCTATTAGGAAGAGACTTGCTTTGCAAAATGGGGGCCACCATTTTTTGTACAGCAAATGGAGTTTATCTCCAAGTACATTCAGACCAACAGGATAATACCCTGGCAGCTTTAGATAACTCCGTCATTTTACAGATGATGTGTATCCAGCCAACTTCTAACAGAAACGAGTATTTACATTCCCTACCCTCCCACCTGTGGACTACTCATGACAATGATGTAGGGTTTTTGACCTCAGCTACTCCTTTAACAATAATCCTAAAACCAGGTGCAAAGTTATCGTGAGTACCACAGTGCTCTTTGACAGCTGAGGCTATATCTGGTATTGCCCTGTTATTTCTGCATTAGAAATGCAAGGGATCATAGTACCCACCACAAGCCCATGTAACACTCCAATATTACCAGTGAAGAAACCTGGCAAACAAGCTTACAGATCTGTGCAAGACTTGCGAGAAGTTAATGAAGCTGTTTTGCCTGTTTTCCCGATTGTACCAAACCCAGCTACTATTTTGAGCTGTATCCCACCCACTCCAAAATGTTTTACGGTAATAGATATTTCATCAGCTTTTTTCTCTATTCCAGTACATCCTGATAGTCAGTATTTGTTGGCATTTACCTGCAAAGGCCAACAGTATACTTGGACTTGGTTGCCCCAAGGATATGTAGAATTCCCAACCTTATTTTCTAGAGAGATGTATAGACAGATAAAGGAGCTGCAACTACCATCACATTCAGTTCTAGTCCAATATGTGGACGATATTCTTATAGCTTCACCAGAAGTAACTCATGTAGGGAAGATTCCCTTCTAGTGTTAAACTTTTTGGCTACACGAGGGTTTAAAGTAAATAGATCAAAATTACAATTCTGTCAGGAAAAGTTGCAGTATTTGGGACATATTATTACAATGGGTTCTCGTCAAATACTCCCAAATCGTATAACTTCTATTCAAAATGCCCCACACCCTGTAACTCAGAGGCAGCTTCAAGGATTCCTTGGCCTAGCAGGATACTGCAGACAATGGGTGCCTCATTTTTCGGAAATTTCAGCCCCCTTGTTACAACTCCTAAAAAAGGACATTACAGAACCTTTACCCTGGACATCACAACATGATGAGGCTTTTCAGGCTATCAAGACAGCCTTGGTAAATCCTCCTGCCTTAGGGTTGCCAGATTATTCCAAACCTTTTGTTTTCTTTTGCTGTGAGCGAAACAAGACTGCCTTGGGTCTCCTAGCCCAGCAACGCACTGGAGGCTACCAGCCTATTGCTTATTACAGCACTCAGCTAGATCGGGTTGCCTCTGGTTACCCAGCTTGCTTATGGGCCGTGGCAGCTGCTGCTGTCTTGGTTGACATGGTGGCTCCACTAACCCTGGGACATGATACTATATTAGCAGTCCCACATGCAGTTCAAGCGTTACTTTTGAAAATAAAAACACAGTATCTTTCAAATGCACGTCTTACTAAATATGAATTAAATTTAATAAATAACCCCACCCTGCAAGTCATACGCTGCCCACCACTGAACCCTGCATCTTTAATACCAACATCAGATGAGGGCAAACCACATGATTGTGTGCTTGTAGTTAACTCTGTTCTTTCTCCTAGGTTACACTTGTATGACACTCCTTTGCAAAATCCTGATTTGGTTCTTTTTGTTGATGGATTCTGCTTATGAACAAACTCCGGAGAATTCCAAGCAGCTTGGTCAGTCTGTACTCTGACTGAAGTTTTAAAGTCAGCACAATTACCCCCAGGCACTTCCGCGCAGGCTGCGGAACTAGTGGCATTATCGAATGCATGCAAAATAGCTAAGGACAAGTCTGTTACTATATTTACTGACTCCCGTTATGCCCATGGTGTTGTTCATGATTTTGGTATACTATGGAAGGAACGAGGGTTCTTAACTTCTTCCAGGACAACCGTTAAAAACCATTTTTATATCAATAACTTGCTACAAGATTTATTGTTACTGTCTGAACTTGCTGTTGTTAAATGTGCAGCCCATCAATCTAATGACTCTTTTGAAATTAAGGGCAATAATTTAGCTGACTGGGCTGCTAAAAAGGCTGCTCTCTTACAAACTGTTCAGGGACATTTTTTGAAGCCTTTGCAACCAATGGTCACTTTTGATACCACAGTGTTAAAAGCTTTACAGGATGAAGCTCCAGAATCAGAAAGGAGAACATGGTTGGCTCAAGGTTGTTTTAAATGCTCTGATTCATTTGGAAACATCCAGATGGCAGACTGGTCTGCCAAATATCCATGTTAAATTCTCTTATTAAAGCATATCATTTGCCAGCTCATGTTGGGGTACAAGCATTAATAAAACAAGTCCAAAAGGATTGGTTTGCCCCAGGACTTTCTGCTTCTGTACAGCATTTTTTGAGCACGTGCTCCATTTGTTTACAGTATAACATTTCAAAAGGCACTATGGCTCCCGTACAACCACTGCCAAAACCATTGGGACCATTTTGCGCTTTGCAATGGGATGTTATTGAATTTCCACCTTGTGTTCATTTAAAATATGTTCTAACTGTTGTTGATGTTTTTCTGGGTGGTTAGAAGCCTATCCATGTGCTAAAAATGACACCATTTCTGTTGCTAAGAAACTTTGTTATGAATTGAAACCTCATTTTGGTGTTCCCTGTCAAATATATTCAGACCGTGGAACACATTTTACTGCTCAGTTAATTGATTCATTGTGTAAGATGGTAGGCATCATTCTAAAATTTCATTGTCCATATAGACCACAGGCATCAGGTATTACTGAGCGCATGAATCAGACTCTGAAAACCAGACTGGCAAAAATTACTACTGAAACGGGCCTCACTTGGGTACAGGGCCTACCTTTAGCCCTACTCTCTATGAGAGCGCAAGTGCATCCTACTAAAGGTCTTTCTCCTCATGAAATCCTCATGGGCTGCCCTATGTGTATACCCATGACTCCACCACCACCCTTTTCTGAGTATGATTCATTTGATCATGATATTCTTAGATATTGCACTTCTCTTGTTTTTTTTTTTTTTTTTTGCAGTTTCATTATCAGCAGGTAGCAGTGACTCAACATGTTCCTGATCCTTTCCTATCCTCGACACTACAACCAGGAGATTGGGTGTATGTCAAGTCATTCTCTCGAAAAACAGCACTTCAACCACGCTGGAAGGGGCTCTTCCTGGTTCTACTGACGACATCATCAGCGGTTCGACTACAAGGCTCACCCACTTGGATTCACATATCGCACGTCAAGGTCATTCCATTGGAAGGTCAACAACCTTTACCTTTTGCTAGTCCTGATTCTCCACCTATTGCTACTCGTACTCGAAGTCATACTGTACCAGCACCTGACAATGCCTGATGTTTATCCATTTGGACAACCTCACCCTCCCGACAAAATACAGATGCAACCACCATTCCCACAAAAGTACTGCACAACTATTTTGGTGGTTATTCTTGTTGTTTTGTTATTTTTACTGTGGCCATTTTTGTTTCCTGCTCCAATGACGCATCATGCCAAAAGAGCTACATGGCATCCACCTTTCAACACCTACCAGGCCATTAAACATGTCTATGCTTCCACCTTCAACGTTTCTGATTGCTGGATCTGTGCAGTTCTTCCCACTTCACATGATGGCCTGCCAATGACAACTAATCCTTTACCTACTAACAACTATTCAACCATCCTCTTTAATACTTCTGGGGGATTGTGTAAACAAATACATTCAAATTGAACTGTAGCTCTGACTTTAGCATACTGACAGCAAGACATTTTATGCCTAAAACAAAAGGGAATAAAGAAAGTCGGTTCAAGTAATTGCACTATAACAATTCAGAGAGTATGTGCCATTACTAACTACAAAGCTTTGCAGTCAATTAACGTTATGGCACAGGACAGGTCTATGTCCTATTCAGCGTGGTGGGCCTCTGTATCTGCACCATTCATGAATTATTCAGATTGGCAGATGTGTAATGTGACTGGAACGATGTTAGGGCCAAAGGAGGCATGGGTCTTTGAAAATAGCCTTACAATGAAAAATTACTCATAACTATCACGTCTTAAGTTAGAGTTTTCTCCCAAGTAGTGTTTAATAATAATGTTATCACTAACATTTCCACTATGCTCTTGGAAGAAGGGTTGTATTTTATTTGTGGTAGAAAGGCATATAAGTGGTTACCAGGGAATTGGTCTGGTAGCTGTTTCTTGGGTTATTTAGTCCCAGCCATCCGACATGTATCTGCTTTACCTCAAGGAAAAATTCGGAACGTTCGAGAGGTCAAAAAGTCTACCAATCCAGTAGATCAAGTTGATGCTTCATGGATCTATCATCATGATTTAGCTCATGCTGGCACTAAAGGACTATCCCATATGGACTTAGGTGATGACGTCATATCATGGGCTGGTATAATTCCATCATACGGAGCAGTGAAATCAATTTGGGAACTGACAAAGCTATCTAAATTGCTTGAAATATTAAGCAATGCTACATTTTCTGCCTTAGAACTAGTGACTGATGAACTGACTGCTATGTGAGCTGTAGTACTCCAAAACCGTATGGCTCTTGATTTCACCCTAGAGGCGAAAGGAGGAACTTGCACTTTAATCCAGGAGGAGTGCTGTACATTTATTCCTGATCATCAGCATGAAATTGAAACCCATCTTGAACTGATTCAAAGAATTTCCAAACTCTCGAAGGCCAAAGAGGCCAATAGTTCAACATGGGCATGGTTAACCAACCTGTTCTCACGCTGGGGAGGTGGACTGTTGAAGTTGATCTTATTAATTGCAGTATTAGCAATTGTTGCTTTTCTTGTCTTATTCCTAATCAAAGCACTGATCTTGAAATTAATGGCTTCAAAAACTGTGAAGAAAGTGCCTAAGCTTTATATGACTGCAGCTATGAATGTAGATGAGGAAATGACAATGTTTTCTAATAATGAAAAGACCAGTAGCATGGTTATGCTAGATTTGGGACAAATGTATGATAGGTTAAATGGTGATGCTTACACAGCATCAAATGGGGGATTATATAATATGAACAGCCAAAGCATGTGTTTGGGGGAATTGAGTATGTGACAGTTTGTATGTGTTAAAATGTACTGTGTACTGTGAACTTCGAATGAACTCTGAGCAACGAGAAAGTACTGAAAAACAAGAGTCTGCCTGAAAGCAGGAAATGTGCCTTTTATGGAAGTGCATCCGATTTTCTCTCTTTGTCCAGAGATATGATGATGTGAATTGCCTTATGTTTACGGGTAAACCTTTGATTGGTTAATTGCCTTTCATAATGATCTAATTGGTTAATTTTTTATATTTTTGTACTGTCAGCAATATCACCAGTATATAAGCTTGTTTATTTCTTTGTTCTGGGAGTCTCCCTGGTACTTTCCATGAGGCTCCCACACGTGTGTACTGTAGTTAATAAAAACCACTGAAAGAGAGAAAGAACTATTTGTCTTCATTTTTAAAGTATTGTTTTATGTAACAATAGTAGTGTGTGTAGGTTAGAGACTTACCTTGTTAATGCAGCAGTTGACAGAACTGCAGTTCAAGGCTGTCTCTATGTGATGCAAGCAGTACACAGCCAATACATGAATAGGTACAGTTTGTGTGGGTTGTCTACCATCAACAATTTTACTTTATGAATCTGAGTAGGAGTAAGGTGTCAGTCCCTAGGGCCCTAGGTTGTCAGTGAATGTGGTATGTGTCATCGCTTAGCCAAAGCCAGGGCATACTGGGCATGCCTATTTCTGCCTACAGGAACATCATCAGAGGGTTCCTCCTCTGAGTCCTCCCGTGAGTGTGACTGTGGTGACCTAGGCACTGGTGGGGGATTGTGTATCCCTTCCCTTTTCTGATTCTGCTGCAGCTGTTTCCACAGGATCATATTGTGTAGCATGGAACATACTGTGAATATCTGTGCACATGTGGCTAGAGAGTACTGCATGGCTCAGACAGATATATTGAGGCACCAGAAATGTGACTTCAGAAATCCAAACACATGCTCTACGATGTTCCTAGTTTGTGCATGTGCCTCATTATGGCATTCTTCTGTGGGTGTGTTTGTATTTCTGATGGGTGTCATCATCCACGGTTCCAGCGCATAGCCAACATCCCCAATAAATGGCCGTGTGGGATATCCCTCCTAGCAAACATCTGGTACAGCTGTGATGCATGCCAGATATGGGAGCTGTGATAACTGCCAGGGCTGCCAGCCAACACATTCATGATAATTTCCTGGGCATTGCACATGACCTGGCAGCTGATGGAGTAGTACCCCTTGTGGTTGAAGTAGATTCTATCCTCCTCACTGGGTGGTGCCGTGATGTGTACATGACTGCAATATATGGCACCCAGTAACTCTGGGTAGTGTAATACATGGTAGAAGTGTTGCATATTGCTGGCCCTCACCTCAGCGGTGAGGGAAAAAGAAGCCTGCTCACTGGCATGTGGTAGCATGGCATCCAGGAAATGGTGGAGTATCCTGGATGCTGATGCCTTTGAGACCCCCATCATGTCCCCAGCTGGTCTTTGGAAGGTACCTGTAAGGGCTACACATGTCTTTGTTTCCACTGGGATGGGGTCCCCTCTGTTGGCTCTGGTTCTGAGTTGAGGGCGGCAGAGCTCAGTGAGTTCTTTTAGTATGTCCCTATCCACCCTGTAGCGCTCTACAATATCCAGCTCATGTAGCTGCTGGAAGGTAAGCCTGGGCCTGAACACTCTTCTCCTTCTCTGCCTAAGCGTATTGCGAGCAGCAGCAGCTTGACTTCAGCTTCTAGCACATACAGATGTAGCAAACCTGCAGCAGCCCCTAGCATTCTTTCAGTTAAAATTCCGTAGTCTGGACTCCAATGGTGCAGAGTATGGAGGAAAAATCAGATTGCAGCATATATGCATACTTTATAGTGCTCTGCTGTAGGTCCTGACTCTGGGATTGGATACCTATGATGCATTTCACCTGCCTGGTATATCATTAACATCATGTAATGGCCCTAGTTTTAGTTAAACAGGGGTCAAAACTAATTAATATGTCACTGGCTTTTAGATATACTCAGCACTGTGGCGCGCCACACAAACATGCGCCCTGTAGGTAAACAAAGCTTAGCAGTCAGTGTACACTCTCCCCCTGAAAGGACATGCTCAGCACAGTGGCGCACCATGGAAACATGGTGAAACACATGCCCCTTAATTAAACAAAGCTTAGAAGTTAGTGCACACAGCCCTCTGAAAGCACATGCTCAGCATGGCAGTGTGCCATGCAAACAGGCGCAGCTATGCTGAAATAAACTTAGAAGTCATTGGACACACCCTCTCCTGATGTTAGTTACCTTCTCTGTAAACACCAACATAGTTTTCTGCCTACATAGAGGGAATATGCAGATATGATTACCCCTTTATTCTGTTCAGTAACCGCACCTCATTTGCATGGGGTCCATGCTCACAGCCTAGAAACTACATGCTTCAAAGCCCTACCATGTTAGCAACAACACCATTGCACCATTGTAGATAGTCCAAACAGGATCCTGTAATACATTTCTGTCATATAATATTAATTTTGTTTTTTCCAATTTTGTCTTTTTATTTTTTTTTAAAACACAAGTTTGCACACCATGGTAGGCCATGCAAAGATGCCCTGATTATTAAAAAAAAAAAATTTAATTTAACTTATTTCCTTTAATTATTCAGACACATGAAGGATAGTTTCGCTCATATCTGTAAGTGATATGCCATTTCTGTCCTTCTATCTACATTTTAACAGCCACTTTGTCTGTCTACATTCCTGTACATATAATTTTTCCATGTACACTATGGACACTGACACAGGGTCTGCAGAGCTGCCTATCTGCTTGCTGGATCACTCTACCTGCTTTATTTGCATGAGATTCACCTGCTTATGAGAACTTTTTGTGTTGGTGTGTGCATGCACGCTGCCCAATAGTGCTTACTGAATCTAAAACCTGCTTACTTTCATGTAAGTAGCACAGCACAATGCCTACATGGTAAAAAAGACCATGTAGGCTTTATTAAATTCCCCCTTTTGATTTAAAACACAACTGGTTCACAATGCATTTGTGTGAAAATATTTGATCTAAACACATTTAATTGACAAATGAGAGGTACTGACAAATACAATCAGGAAATACATTGCATGGAACATCCTGTCCCCCAATGGAATGCTTTAAACACTGCAACTTAGGAACACCTCTGTCCAGTGCATAGTGTAAATCACTGCTTTTTACTGTAAATTGCTACTGGTGTGATGTTTAAGTGTGTTCTGGCAGTGATTCCTTGCTTTTAAGGGATTTTTCCCATCTTAGAATTGGTGCAACTGTGGAATTGGTATATATAATTTTGGAGATTATAGGGGGCTACTGCACCACATTGACGGGTGCATGGTGGCTTGCACTCCTACAAAAAACACTTGAAGTTTTTCACAAGCTCACAATTTTAACAGTTCTCACATCTTGTGTTTAGGTCAAACATTTTCACACAAATGTGTTCTTGAATAGTTGTACTTTTAGATCAAAATGTTTAGATGAATTTTGTCACACAAATGAGTAGTCAACAAATTTACATAGACACATACACACACACACACACACACACACACACACACACATATATATATATATATATATATATATATATATATATATATATATATATGACAGTAACAATGCAGACTCATTAAATTGGCACGTACAACATCGACTGCAACTGGGCAAAACAATTGAAGAAAAAGAAACAATGTTTTATGCTACTTTGCAAGCACATTTGCACCACCCATGTGGGGGACACCCACTGTTAATTATATATCTCAACTACAAGATTGCAAAACAGTAGGGAAAGAGCAATATTCCTCTCCCCACTGTATAGCAATCCTAAAACATACATGACAGCATCCTGCAATGAACTGACAGTTCAGCAAACCAACCCTTGTAACAAAATGTTAAATCTATCAAATGTACGATCAAACACATGGAACCCATATGCATATAGATAGATTAGATAGATAGATAGATAGATAGGTAGATAGATAGATAGATAGATAGATAGATAGATAGATAGATAGATAGATAGATAGATAGATAGATAGATGATTCCCTAGTCTGAGCCACTGCAGCTCCAGGCTTAGTGATCACAGTAAAAATCTTGGAATTGTAGGAGACAGAACATGAAAACATGCATAGAATAGCCATCACACTAGTAAATCTCTATACGCAGCAGGCTATGCTCAGTGTTGGTATTCATGATGTTGCACATTGCTGCCCTCAGTAGCACCATGTCAGTCACCTATGCTTAGCATATCATGCTATTTGTGACACAGAAATTCTGGACCACTGCAGTGTGGACAGAGGCACCATGCAGGAGCTGGCCAAGATGTGAGGCCATCATATGCAGGCTCATGGGATGTGTGGAGTACCTATACCTTTGAATACCAAGGTATGCATATCCTTGACAATATTAGCTACAAGTGCCTTTCGGCAGCCACCAGGGGGACACCATCTGTGTATCCCAGACATCTGCCTCAAGGATACTATATCAGTTTCTAAATGTCATGATATAGCATGTGGGGAAGGTGATTTCTATATACTTTTGAGAAGAGAGTCAACCCCTGCAGGATTTTTATGACATAGCCTATTTCCCTTAGGTACCGAAGGCCATAGACACAGTTCAATAAAGACCCAACCTGAGAAGCAAGTAAGAAGATTTAGTTCCACTCTATAAACTTTTAAGTAGTCTATAATGCACAGGGTGTAATATACAAGGTATCTGTAGTCCATCTAGGAAGTGTCTATGTCTCCTACATATGGTGCACAAGTGACCTACACCAGTAGTTTGTGAGAGATAATTTTACCAGGGATAATGTATTGGTGATTCCAGATATGCCCCAGAGCCATAGCTAAAGACACCTTTCAGAAATTCCAAGACCATATCAGAGAGCTGCTACAACTATGCCATGTCACAGACCCCTGTCATTTTTTAGCACATGACTGATCTGATGAAGGCCCATTTCTGCAGTCTGAATGGATCTGGAATGCCCTGCAATAAGACTGCCACTTGCTATCTTTGGTATATTATATAATATCATTATACACAAGCAGTTACACCTGAACAAGCATATTCAGGAGATACTTGTGGGCTCAACACAGTAAGAGGTGCCTTATGAGAAGCTTGTGGAGGAACCAGATGCAAGGTTGTACTTTGATGGAATATGGCGCAGAGTAAAGAATTATACACAAAGTATAAAGTGATGCACAAAAATCTTCACCTAGGCTGTGCTCTAAAATACATAGACTGACCTCACTGTGCATCAGACATTGGAGACCCATGCAAAAAATATAGGGTGTAGGTCACAAGGTGAGGGTGTTATAGAGACAAATGTCCAAAGTCAACAATTATGAGTGTTGGTGCATTTGAACATTATTATGTGGTGTGTGTGTGTGTGTGTGTGTGTGTGTGTGTGTGTGTGTGTGTGTGTGTGTGTGTGTGTGTGTGTGTGTGTGTGTGGGCATTGTGTTTGCTTGGACACATCCAAAGCAGATGCTGCAGCATGGATACAGGATCTGAAAGACACATCTAGGGCACCCACAGGAGATATGTGCAAAGGGTGTTCATGTCCCTGTCCATTGTTGCACCTTTTCCTGTGAGTTTTAAACACATGAACCAGAGTATGCTGAAAGATGCAGTGCTCTTTGAATGTAAGTGTGGCAAATGGCATGGGTTGACTCAGCAGAAATGCCTCAGTTGTATGGAATTCCAATGTTGCAATGTACTTTCCTCAATATTAGAAGTTAAAATGAATATGGTAGCACTACATGTGCCAGACAATGGCCTTCTTATTCCATGGCAGCCCTTAACACTGGAAAAGGTGGTGCTCTGGTCACAGGAAATGCATCTTCTGCAATGTCTGGTTGTAATAGGACATCTGCTTCATGCATATTCCATGGTTCAAATGTCCCTGAAGTTGCACATATGGCCCATTCACTCCCTGAGGTCATCATATCAACCTTATGTTACCCCTACTAGGGTATACAGGGCTATACTAGTTCCTGTCCTTGTATTATGGAACTACACATACACTGAATTGCAGCCATTGATGCAGCTGGTATGAATGTTGGATGGTATCCATGTCATGCACAGCCACCAGCATGGCATCCACCCATGTCTTCCATTCACTTAGTAGAATTTGCAGTAACAAAGGGGGAGTGTGCTGCAGATGAAAGCATTCCTTCTTGGGTAGATTTGTCTGCATCTTCCTGTCCTTGTGTGTCTTTCTGTATTGGTGGGTGGGTTCAGAAGTTCCCCTTTTCTGAAATAGGCTTCCCATCCATTTGAAGCAGAGTTCATTCCTGCACTTATTCAAGCAAAACTTGAATCAGTGGATGGGGAACCATAAATATCCTCCTGGTATGGCACCTAAGTCTCTATTAAAGAGAGAGAGGAAGCTCGTAAATGCTTGGACACCATGTCCCTTGGGTCAATAGCCTATTATTCTACTCTGATACTATGATCTGGCTGCCATCATCATCAGAACTAGACATTTCTGGGACACCAAGCAGCTGTATATCCATGGTAGAGGTCCCAAATAACACTGCTCCTATGAAAATTAGAAAAAAAAAATCGCTCAAACTAGGTAAAACCATTCATAAATAACCAAATTACAGTGAATGAAAAAAATACTACTTGATATAGTAGCATGGCAAATTAATAGGTAACGTACCTTGTGGTGGCAATATCACATCTGCAACACTGATGTTCCCATGAAAAGGAGTGGGTATGCTTTAAACATGTATTAAAACAGACTTTTACCTACTATAATCAATACTTGTGCATGCAAGAAATACCAAGAGGCTCTACAACAGATATTCGGGGTATCTGGTTGAACTGTGCAACAAGACCCAGGACTCAGTTGTTGACAGTAGAATTGTCAGCACCCTCATGCAGAGATGCCAGAAACTCCTAAGTATCTGCCAAAGGCGGTTCTGTCAACAGGCTACCTTTTGATGCTCTCTGCTCTTATGCCAGGCCTGCAATCTCTTCTTTAGATGCACAAAGTATGTCAGTTGCTTGAAGTCTTACTTAATTGTATTTTCCTGTTCTGGCCATCAACAGCACTGATGTCATTAAGCATATCCCACTAGGTACAGTCACAGAAGGGCCAGTCATGTTTGTAATGGCTGATTATCCTCCAACCATGGAAACGAAGAGTCTGTAGCAAGATCACATTTTCTAAATGGGAGAAATTGCTTTTATCCTGCTTTCTGTATTGTATCATCTTACTCTTGAATGTGTGAAATAAATGAATAAATCAAGAGAACATTCTCTGCCCTTCCTGACATATGCATATACTGATGTTATTGGTAGCATATCTATGTTCATAGGTTCATAGGTTCATAGGTAGGTACTAGGCTATCTGCCCAAAGGCATTTATAAGCCTAGCAGGAATGTGTTGACTTTCGCCGCCTCCTTAGATTAGTTCCCTGTGCCTCTGTCCAGCAGAGCCACTGAAGTGATCCCCGAGGTAAACTTCCCTTTTCCCATACACTCGTCAAGGTTTCTCTTGAAGAGTGGTAGTGAGGAGCTCTGCCTAATGTAGACTGGAATCTTGTTCCAGAGCATGGGAAGTGTCTGGGACAGGAATCTATCCCTCCAGCACATCCTATTTATTGTTGTGGTGAGGTTTAGATCCCTAGAGCGTGTGGCTCGATGGGATATGGTTTTCTTTAGGTGGAGCATGTCCATCAATTCTGGGTTGGACATGGCCTTGTATGCGAGGCAGAGATCACCTCTGAGTAGGCGGTATGCAACCGAGTACAGCTGGAGTTTCTTCAGTCGAGCTGCATAGGGCATCTGTTTGAGGTCAGTGATCCTCTTGGTGAGGTACTTCTGTTGTCTTCCAGCTATTGCAGGTGTCTTGTAAGGCACATCCCAAATGGGGCACTGTACTCTATGATGGGTCTGATGAGTAATTTGTAGAGGGGCACAATGACCTCTTTTGATCTGGATGCAAACCCTTTTGTGATTAGGTGGGCCACATAGAAGGATTTTCTAACCACTTTGGCAATGTGATTATCAAAGGAGAGATTACTATCTACTTGGGTCCCCAGATCCCTTATTTTGTCTTCCTTATTTAGGGGGCTACATATATGTGGTAATTTGTGGGTACTTTGTTTTTTCCAAAGGGGATGACTATGCACTTTTTGGCATTTAGCTTGAGGCCATGGTTTTGGAACCAGGTATCTGTCTCAGTGAGACACTTTTGCAGGATATCTGTGTCAGCTGGAGAGTCAGTTATAGCCTCTAGTTTGCAGTCATCTGCGAACTTGGTCAGCCATAGTCCTCTTGTGTTTGCCTGTACCTCTGAGAAGTATATGCCGAACAGGAGGGGTCCTAGGACTGAGCCCTGGGGAACGCCACTTGTAACCGGTTTAGAGTCAGACCTAGCTCCCGCAACTTTTACCATGTAGGTTCTGTTTGTGAGCCACTTGGCAACCCATCTCATGACATAGGGGTTTATGCTCCGGCTGGTGAGCTTGTCTATAATACCAGAATGGGGAATGGTGTAGAAGGCCTTTGCGAGGTCTAGGTAGGGTGTGTGGACCACCTTTCCCCTCATCTGTAGCCTTGGTAACTGTCTCAAGGAAGTCCACCAGGTTTAGGAGGCATGATCTGCCCTTAACAAAGCCGATCTGGGTAGGGTCCAGTGTTTGGAGGTTCCCAATATCTCTGTTAATGAGATCCATGATGATGCGCTCCACAGCTTTGCAGACCAAGCTAGTCAGGCTTATAGGGCGATGGTTCCCGGGGTCTGTTGTGGCTCCACCTTTGTGGAGTGGAATAACCGTTGCTGTGCGCCACTCTATGGGCACACAGCCTGTGGAGAGGCTGAGTTTGAACAGTGTGTTTAGATGTGGGGTTAGTTTATCTTTGAGCTCATGTAGGATGCAGCCTGGGACACCGTCTGGTCCCACTGATGCTGTGTTTTTGGCTTTGGAGAGGGCTGTTTTAACCTGAGTGTCTGTGATTTCAGGGGCACTACATTCTTCTCTCATGGTTATGGGCCCTTTTGGGGGTGAGAGGGGGTGAAGTTTGCACTGAACCTGTCTGCCAGGATGTTGGCAATATCAGTTGGTTCAGTGTATTTTGTGCCATACTGCACTAACTCCGAGCAGATCTGGGAATTGTTACTTAGATTCTTGACATAGCTAAAGAATGCCTTGTGGTTATCTTTGGAGTCCTTGGCAATTTTTGTTTCGAAGCTAGTCTTGGATGATTTTATGAGGGATCATAGTTTCTTGCTGATACTGATCAGGGATGTCTTCCCCTCTTGGAATTTTACTCTTTTCTGTAGTAGTTTCCTCCTTCTATTGTATAGCTTGTTTATGGCAGGGGTATGTTGCTCACTGTTTATATTTTTTTTCAAAGGCTTTGTTAAGCACTCGACTTGACTTCAGCATCAAAGAGCATTTGTAACTTCCTCCAGCATCAGACATACAAAGGGCATTTGTAAATACTCATATCCTTTTCTTGGAGGAGTGAGTCTTGGTTTTGGTTGGGATAGCACGATCCATGCATTCTTGTAGGTGCCAGTAGAGTGCATTAGTAAAGGGTTTTGCAGCTTGGCAGGATTATCCTTTAGCATGGGGGATTTGAAATTTTCCACCTTGGTCTTAAGTAACGTGAAGTTTGCTTCTGAAAAGTTTTTCACTGTGGTTTCTTTGACTGGGGGTGGAGGTGGAATGTGGATATCCAGAGTGATTAGTTTATGGTCAGATCTAACCAGTGAGGGGTTGACCTTCTGTGTGGAACACTGGTCGCCCATGTTGGTGATGACCAGGTCCAATATGTTGTCACCTCTGGTGGGGGTGGGGGCCTTGATCTATCACTGTGGGAAATATCATAGATATGGGCAGCCATGGTAAGATGATGAATAGGAGGTCTTCTCTACCGCTCATCAAAAAAAAAAAAAAAAAAAAAAAAGATTTAAAATGTTGAATACAAATGGGACCATATGAAATAACCTTTGACAGCACTCCATAGCTGAGTATCATACATGTTATGCATGTGAGAGGGTGAAAATACCCCTTAGTCATGTGTATTACAGCATATATTTTGTCATGGATGTTTATTGCTTATATACATACTGAAATGTACAGGAAAATGATGTGTTGGGAATGTATAGTAGCAAGGCCATAAATACATGAGACTGCCCAATGATGACGTACGAAGTAACAGGAATATGGCTGCTCCTGCTTTAGAATGTGTGTTATGCAGCTACATGAAAGTAACTATATAGGGCATACATGTGTGCTGCACATGGTTGCTCACCATTTAGATTTTCTTTCAGAGGCTTTGTTAAGCACTCAACTTGACTTCAGCATCAGGGACACAGAGAGCATTTGTAACTTCCTCCAGCATCAGACATACAAAGGGCATTTGTAAATAGTCATATCCTGTTACTGTGGAATATTGTTTTCTTCAGAAGAATCCGCCAAATGATGTGGCAAAGACTTATCTGCATAAGCTAGACCTCAGCAACCAATCACATACTGAAGACAGTACAGTATATGTGGTGTTTCAAGTGCTGTATCAAGAAGCTATACATGCCCTCAGACAACTGTCAGAACAATAAACATGGAAGAGTTCTGGTATTGTACTACAACTAAGACTGGAGTCTATGTACATGCATGTAGAATAGTAAAGGTGTTTAAGTTTATTACCCTAACTCACAGAAATGTGTTCCCTGCCATGGTATAGTACATAATGGATGAACCAGTAAACAATACCAAATCAAACATTCGCTATTACTTTATTTTCAGAAAAATCTCAAGCATGCATAAAGGTATATTTGTGGATAATATCAACTATAATGATATATACTTAACCTTGCCAAAAAAAAAGCTTCATTGAAAGCAGCTGTTGTGCAAACATTCATCAAGCTGTGGTACCTGCTGCAAAGCAATCTTCAGCAGTGGCCTGAGGCCCATAGTTGCCACAGGATTTTATATCATGACATTTGAAGTTTCTGACACATGACTTACGCTACAGGGGCACCAGGTAATGAATGTTTTTAAATTATAGGTTTTACTCATTGTGTCTATTTGTCAAGTCATGCTGACAGGCTCTGCCATCTGTGACCACTCACATGAGCATCTGTGAAGTGCCTTGAGCATGAATGAGTAGGTGTATAGCACCTTTGGAGACATGCAGAAAGAGAATGTAGCTTTGTTTATTACATATATGTTAAAGAACAAAATTGCAACTATAGCAAGGCACCATTCACCTAGCAGATATGTTCCATGCTAGAGTTCGCACCTGGAAACTATCATGTCATGAATGCATGTGCCAAGAAAATGTGGCATCATAACTGGCTGCAGTTTCTAGAGGACCAATCTGGCAATTTACATGCTGAAAATTCAACAGGCATAACCAAGAGAGGGCTACCATAGTTTCCTGGAAGTTATTTGGTGAATGTTCATAGCTTCCAAGGGCACTGATGTTGTCAAGCCTCCAGACAATGCTAGAGGTATCCAATTAGGGACTTTTATGAGGGTCTCTAATATAAAGTGAATGCTTAACATAGTCTTGCCAGAATGGTGTCTGATTCCACTGGCATATTCCACTCTGGTGAGCACAGTGTCCCAAAGACCCCCTTCTGACACGAAGAAGCTACAAATTGAACTTGCACATGTTAATAACTGGTGAATAGAAGATGAGTAAAAACTAAATGGAGAAAACTGCAATATTATGTTTAGTGAACTGTTCCTCATCTCCACTTATACTACAGACAATACCAATCTCCCAAATGAAGATGTAAGAGACCTCAAAACATATTTAATTAATTCCATTTCCTTTGACCATCATGTTGCAACATGCATTGCAGTGGAGAGCACATGGTTAATTTTGTATTAACCTCTCCCCCAGATTGCCTCATTACCATGCAGAACTATACCTGGCTAACTTAGTGCTGGGCACCTGTCCCCAAAGTACTGCCCCACCACCTTGCTCATCAAGTGAAAGGCTTTGCTTACTGTAGAAAACAAATAGGTGCATTGACTTGCTACAGCAGTCAATCAATGCCCACCTCAGCTCTTTGATTGAAGAGCAAAAAAAAAAATAGGATTCCAGCAAACTGTAGAAAGGTGATTTATACTTTTGTATAATTCGACTTTTTACAAATTCTGTGCATCCCTCTAAGCCCTTCAATTAACAAGATTAAAAAAAAAAAGAAAAGAATGCTAAATTAACAATCTGTAGTGGCATTTCAGTATATAGAAAAGCAACTCCTACTGCTGCAGGAGGTCTCAACTGCATCCTCTAATACTTTGTACCTGGAACAGTTGTCCCCTTTACTTCACCCTTGCTACTCTAGTATCACCGTGCTCCAGAGACAGAGGGACTGCCCACAGCAGTGATGCTTTTGCTCACAGAAAATCATAGTAGTAGGAAGGTCTCTGAATGGAAAAGGGTTAAAGAGTGGGGCTACCACTCCATGTAAGTTTTACTACTGGTCGTACACATTTCTGAATCCCATAGATTGTTTCTAGCTGCTTTTTGTTCGGCACGGCTATGTTTTTTATAGCTTTTAAAGCATGAAATATTTTAACGCTTTTAAATGTGTAAAACAGTTAATATTCCTGCACCCTTTTTCTGTAACTAGTATACATCAGAGCAGCTAAACTGCTCCATCTATTATAAAGTACTGCTAGTTATCTCTGATCATAACTCAGTTGTGTATTTTCATTACAGATGTTAAGGTTTACCTCTCAGGCTTCAACTGGTTTGTTCAGTCTGTGGTTAATTTTTAATCATTTTTAATTTGTGTTTGCTCTGATTTACAAGAAAAAAAAACTATGATTTTTACCCCAACGGACTTAATCAAGAAGTCCCTTTACAGTTCTTAATATAAGCTGAACTGAATTTTCCTTTTTTGCTGACAGCAGTGCTTTTTGCTGTAGATCTGTATTTACATGATTATTTAATTGTATGTCTTTTTCTTTATTTTTTTTCTTTGTTAGCTCTAATTGCATTTAATATAGTTTACGTTATTTATACAAATTTGTTGCTGAAAGAACATTCTCTAAGTTCATTATTCAAAATATAGTTGTATATAAGTATTTTATTAAACATTGCCGGTTAGTATTTAGGAATGTGATGTGCAGGTTTTAAGAACTAATTATTTAATAAGTGAATATTGTGTCTGTTTTTCTGTTCACATTGGGATTTGTACTGATATATTTTTTTCACTTTTAGAAGGTATTAGTTAAGCTGCTAATGTGAATAAACCACTTTGTATTTTTTTTTTCTTTTTATTTATTTATTTATTTATTTTTATTTTTTTGTGGCAGCAATGTATTTGTTTTCCTTAGTAGACTGACCTTTCTTCCATTATTTTTATATCACAAGTTATTCTGTCCCTTCCTCATCCACAGTATTTCATTATATTCTTCAGCTCGGTAGCATATGTATCTATAGTCTCAGTACGACATTGTGTTGCAATGAACATATATATAATTAATGCTTAATTCTTTTTGGACTGACTGTAACTAATGACTTTCTTTAAATGCTGCTTCTATTTTTCTTCTCACCAAGAAAAGTAAAACCATTATATTGTTATAGTTTCATCCTTAACAGCATGCTAGGAACGCAACATGCTGTATCTCTTTAGAGAGGTCAGCTAATCAACTTGCGATGCGAAATAAATGAAATTACTGGATCCATACCTTTTTGTTTTCAGTCAAATGTTCTTTTCAGTGGACGAATTCTAGGATGGTACAGTTGAGATACATTATAACACAGAACTTGTTCTTCTGTACTTCAAAGCAGTGAAATTCTTGAAAATTGATACATTTTTCACTGTTGAAAGAAAAGATGGCATTCATAATCCATAGGTTCATAGTTGCACAAGTTATGTGTGGAAGCTACCAAGCAAAGGCCTGCATGAAGCAATGCCCACTCATTACAGCCTAGTGATACCTCCAGGTTTTTCTGCAGTTATAGCCTACTGATAATTCTAGGCATCAAATATTGTTTGTTTATATTTGCATTAATAATTCAGAAACCAAGCACTATACGTGATGGCAAACACAGCTGCATGTACTGATATTTGTCCTCTGTCTAGAGCAGATAATGAGATATTGGATATTATTTGCATACTAATTATTTATATTGTAATAATTTCCATATTTCTCTAAATACCTCAACAAACAATTGACATAGTCTAAACTGCTTAGTCCTTTATGTATAAAGAAAGTTTTCTAGTAACACTTATGTTTCTAGAGATGATAATGTTCATGCTTTTTAAACACTCAGACAAGGTCAGAATACAAAAAGCTCCACCAAAGAGAATGAGTTTTAAAATGGGGAAAAAAGCTTTCAGTTATGTGTAAATTCATCCACTTATGTGGAATGTTTTGACTGCTTTTGGATATGTTTGGAAGTTGTGGACAAGCAGGGGAATGCGCAAGTCTGCTTCACCTACTGGCAGCCAGTTAGGGCAAGTATCACTTAGTGCAACTATGCAGAATGAATTAAAAAAAAAAAAGATAGGTGGGCTTTATGTACTGTCTATAGGGGTGTTCTCATATGAACATCCTGCTAGGTTCTTTGTAAGGTATGAAAGGGGAAGATAGGACTGCTAGAAAGTAGGGAACAGTACATAGTAAACAAACAGGAGGAAGACATCAAGATGGCTTCACTGGAAGCAGTGGGAGAGGAGGGTTTCTATGTTTTTGTCAGGAGAAAAACCTTCTGTTTTCCAATTTTTTTTTGTATATGACAGGGAAGTTTGGAAGGAACTAGGGAACAGTATATAGCAGAGAAGATTAGGGAAGGAGGGAGCTCAATAGTCTGAGCAATCCTCATCATGGTACATTGCATCTCAAAAGTTTCCACTGCCTGATGGGCGTGCAATGAAAGATCCAGTCAAAGTGGTGGTAGCAGCTGCCAGTGGCTTTGTGACTGGTACCAACCAAAGCTACAAGTTTTGTACCCACTGGAGGAAGTCCTGCATTGGCTGAAGGTGCATGCTAACCTCATCCTTCACCAGTTTCCAAAACTCATGCCTTTTGTTGCTACCGGTCTATGCTGCATCAAGGTGCCTAAAGGACCAGAGACAGAACCCCATCCCTGTGAGGATGTTCCTGGGTAATCAGAGGGTGATGGAGAATATTCCATGACCCAGAAGGAATGTGTTTAGCTTGCTCCTGGGATCTCTGATCCTGTGGAAAATGGAACATAGAAGGGAAAGAACGAAAACAATAAATGGAAAATAAATATAATTAAAATAAAAACACTACAAATGAAGGAAAAATGCACAAAGTGGAGAAAATAAATGCACTCCTAATTTGGTTCTACATCAAAATATATTTTACTGACAGTGTCTATAAAGCATCTGATAAGCAGTTATAAGAAATGAAATGTTACTACATTTTACACAGAGTAAATATTCTACAAAATGGTACTAGTACTGACTGTTAAAAATGTTACTGGTATTAGAATATTACTGCAATTCTATTCCGATTACTAATAATGTCTAAATGGATTTCTTTAAAAAGGGACAAACTACCTTCATTCCATTTACTACAGAATGGAACACAGAATGCATTTCTTAATCATACATAATGCTTTCATAATCAGTAATAATTTTTGCATAGTTATAAACACCCCTGTGGTGCCTTGTAAGCCTACTTTGGGCTTGCTCACTTTTATAAGAAGAATATCTCCTGTTCAGCTATAGCTAGAAGAAGGAAAAGAGCTGCATATTTGATTACCTATCATATATCTCTTGATGCATGGCTGTGTAACAGAATTATTTTTGAAGTGAAATGTCTAATAGGATGGTGTGAGAGCTCAGAGTGTAACAGAAAAATGAAATGGATGTATTTAAGTCAAACTCTGCCCTTAAGATTCCACGCACACAAACACACACACACAAACTGACAGTGAAGAGTGAGAGTGAGCGATCCCATACACACACACACACACACACACACACACACACACACACACACACACACACACACACACAGACACACACACGCACACACACACACACACACGCACACATGCGCGCGTGCGCACACACACACACACACACACACACACACACACACACACACACACACACAAAGAGGGACAGGAGATAGCAGATTGAGAGACAGAGAGAGAGAGAGAGAGAGTGAGAGTGATCTTGTGTGAGTGAGTGCATGTATGAAAGTGGAAGAGACTGTTTGTGTGAGATATCGAGAGAGAGAGAGAAAGAGCAACAGCAAAACAGGAATCAGAGAATGCAGCAGTGGGGTGATAAACTAGACACCACGGACACATCTGTAAAGTTCCTCAATGACATCAACATTACTGCAGGGAAGAGGAATGGGGTGGGAAGAACCACCAGACACCAGGAAATGGTTTAAGAGCAGTAATAATATCAACATTGCTCTCGGGACAAATCCCTCCCTCTTCATCTTGAGAGTTTACTTATTCCTCCCCTGAGCTGTGGCGCCATCTTTAAATACTAAAAACCTCTGCCTGACTACACTTCATTTTGGCTGTCCCACGGGCATCCCTCAGTAGTGCGCACAACTGTTAAGTATAATTTGTGATGTAGAAGATTCAATGGAATGTGTTTCTGTTTAATTTATTTTAAGAGGCTGTGCACTGGTGTGTTAAAACTTCTGCTATGCAACTTGCTTAAGTGTATAACCCTACCTGTACAATTTATATGCTGTTGCAGTCATTTCCTAATTAGAGTGCAGTTGTAGATTTGCTTACTTTAAGGAAGTAATCACCTTTTACTGATATAAACTTGTTGCATTTCACTGTTTACAATTTGGAAATACACTTTTTCAGCTTGACTTAGTCTGATTTTATTAAACAGCTTACTAGAACACATTACTCTCACTGCTTTTAAATTGTTTAAGTGTACAAATTCACCTGTAATTTAAATACCTATACTGTCTTGGCCATTTCCATTTTAGTGTGCAGCTGTAGGTTTAATTACTTTAAAGAAGTAATAACCTTTTACTGTTAAAGCATTTTGCTGTTAAACTTGCTGCATTTTACTGTTTACAATTTGGAAGTGCACTGTTTCAGACTGACCTAGTCTGATTTTGTTAAAAAGCTTACTAGAATACATTGCTGTTACTGCTTTTAAATTGGTACTGAGTGTTCTCATCGGTATTCAGCTGCTGTGCTGTTTCAACCTGTGTTAAATTTTACTAGCTAGCTTATGTTGAGTGCCTAAACTGTTACTGTTACTGTATCATGTGGAAACTGAGTGATTTTACTGTAATTTTATATCCTGCTACATTGTTGCTCAGTTCTGTTGGCATGCATTACTAAGTAGCAACAAATAGCTGGAAAAGTGTACTGGCAATGAATTATTCTGCATTCTGTGAAATTAAGGTGACAATAGACAGAATGTCATATTACTGAACAGGATGACATTCTTATTAATTATCACTGCTTGTTCCTTAATTAATTTATTTGATTAAGTACTGCTTAGCTGAACTACTTAAATTGCGGTATTTCCTTGACTGTCTCTTATTTCCACTTATTTACCTCACCTACCCCCTTTTCTGGCTTCATATTAAGATCTCTCTCTCTCTCTCTCTCCTTATAGTCCCTTAAACACAATCAAAGGTCCAAAAAAAAAAAAACCTGAAGCAGCTGCCTACATACAAGAACACACAGAGTGGAACCCCATATAAACCAGTAAAAGCCATTGCAAGTTTTACTTTTATCAATAGACTGTGAGCAGTGTAGGTCTAGTATAATCTTCTCTATGTGATACTCCTACTGATTCTTCTGCTGTGCACAATACTGGACCCCCTCCTTTTCCCTCCCATTTACTGTAACAAATATATACATTTTTTCCAAAGCTTTGCATTTATTTTATATTCTACTTCCCTGATGCTCTACTAAATCTGCTTTTGAATTAACACAGATAAACAGACAGCTGTAGGTACTGACCTGGGCTAGCTGGTTGATTGTTTTTATCTTCTCACAGCTTTCTCCAAGTCCTGGCCCATACCCCCCCCCCTTTTCTTGCTTTCCTAACATAATTCTAGTGTAAGTTTCCTAGCCCTGTCAAACCTGTTTTCAAACAGCTTTCTCTAAGCCCTAGCTGTTAGCACCTCCCCTTCTTTCAGTCTCCTAACATAATCTTATTGTAAGCTACTCAGCCCTGTCAATCCTGTCTATTCCCTCCCTCTTCCTCTTGAGAGTCTACTTATTCCTCCCCTGAGCTGCAGCGCCATCTTTAAATACTAAAAACCTCTGCCTGACTACACTCTGTTTCGGCTGTCTCATGGGCATCCCTCAGTAGTGTGCCTTTCTAAAACCCCTGGCATAACTACATTATTTTCCTACTTCTCAGTGAACTGCAGCTCCACATTGGTACATACATAAGAAAAACAAACAGAAAGGTAACATTCAAACCAAAACGATAGGCTCCCCTATTTCTGTAGTTGCTAACCTTCTCACTGATAGTTTTCTGTTTGGCGATTGCTGCTCCTCCCGGAAGGTGTAACCCACTCCACTTGTCCTTCAGGCTCACATCGCACCCCTACCCTGCTCCCAAATATCACCTGCCCCCACTACCTGTACTTTTATACATCCCCTGACTGCTCCCCACCCAACACCTCTCCAATCACAACACACCTAAGCCAAACCCCACCCACCTGTAGATCTACAACATCCCAAAAATCCACCCCTCCTACAATGCTGTACATAACATCTCTCCCTGTAACCCCATTTGCCCTCCTAATCTCTCTCTCTTCTCTTACCTATCTCACATTTTTTCCCAACCCTTGTCATAACTCTCACACACACTCCACTACATCTTACCATCAACCTCACTTCCCATCCTACTCATCCATCTCACATTAACTCTTTACCTCTAACCCAATCTATTTCTTCAAACCAAAACTGCTCACAACCCAACCTCCCCTGTACTCCCCTCTTAAATGTGGTACCAGAAAATCACTACTCTCACACAACCTAAGCTACCCTTGCCCAACACACTGCCTCATTCTTCTACTCCACCACATCTCTCTCACCAGCCAGCGATATCCACCCCAACTCCAGACCCATCTCTAACATCAGTCTCACCAAACCCTCCACTCAACCCACAAACTCAAAGTCCATTTGCCTTAAAACACTTAATGCACAAAGCTTAAATAACAAAATCCCTAACCTCCATGCCTGGCTCTCCCATGACCACCCTGACATTACCGCTGTTTCTGAAACCTAGCTGAAAACGTATATAAAAGAAAGTGAAATCCTACCACCAGGTTTCCAAATCATTCACAATGACAGAGCCCACAAAAAAGGAGGTGGAGTAGCAATAATCTACCCCACCTCCCATACCATAACTCCCTACTCCAATAAAATACCAACCTTTGCCAATGCTGAAATTATAATAGGTTTACTAAAAGTAAACAACCACAAGTCCATATGTATCACTGCCCTCTATATTCCCCCTGGTGATAATATCAAAACTCTTGAGAACATCCTGTCCTGGTTCTCCTCCAATATAAAAAATGAAACCTATATACTTGGTGATACCAACACCAACTGGAATACTATTAACTCTAAAGCCCCATCACACACAATCAACCTGTACAGCTTCTCCCAACTAATACAATCTCCAACCAGACAAATAAAGATGATACCTCTGGTATCATCATTCACTGGATCCTAACTATGCACACAAACCTTATCACCAAAGCTGGAACATTACCTGATCCTCCCAGCATTCACCTACCAGCCTTCGCCAACTGTCTCCTATCTCCACTGCATAAACACCACTACATTCAAACCTGAAACCTCTCCTCTTCCAAAGCTTTAACTTTCTCTGAATGCTTAAAGCATACTGACTGGTTCCCTCTAAAAACCCTTCCTCTAGATGATGCTGTTTCCTACTTTAACCACTCATTCCTAACCCCCCTTCAAACCAAAAGCATCAAAACCAATCCCTGCCCATGGTTATCAAAAGGGGTCTATATCATAATCACAAAAGATGGAAACCATGAATACAAAAACGTCAGCACATATTGAGCGAATTACCAGAAGAGTGAACCACCAGAACAGCAAAAGGCAAAACATCGAACAGATTTGTTCGGCTGGCAGGGCGATTCTGGGGATAATGGTATATACCCTTTTCCCCACTGTAGTGTGATCTCGGAGTTGGTATATTTAAGTAGGGGGTGTGAGGGTGCAGGGGGGCTCAGCCCCCCTGCAAAAGTGCATTTTGTTATTGTTTTTTGTAGTTGGCTTAGGTATACTTACATGGCGCTGTTGGTTAGGGAAATCCATTCGATGTTGTGGTTTTCACTGATTAGGTGGTTTGCTCATCTGCTAGTTCAGTCTTTTTGTGTCAACGTTTTTCGTATTCGTGGTTTCCATCTTTCTTGATTATGATATAGACCCATCAAAAGATACTAAACTACCCTCGCACCAAAGGGACAAAAAATCAAAACAATATCAAAAAGATAAAAACCCTAACACCCTCCTAGAGTATAAGCAACTACAAAACTCTGAAAAAACTAATAAAGACTGCAAAGCCCACTACTCCAAACTCCAGTCCTTGCACTCAACAAATCCCAAAAATGTCTGGGGCTTCATTTCATCCATGCTGCATCCTGGCAACAAAGAAAACCCCTGCTCAGACCCCAACCTCTCCAACGTTGAAACAGCCAGCCAGTTCAACTCATTCTTCATAGACTTCATAGCTAAACTATCAGCCTCCTTTCTTCCCCCCTCCTCTACCACCACCCCTTCCTACCCCAACCACCACCCCAATCATCAACCTTCCTCCACATACTTCTGCCTCAAGCCCATTCCCACAATCACTATAAAAAGACTTCTCCTCAAACTCAAACCCTGTCGCAATGCACCCGATAACCTTCCACCCACCTTCCTCAAACAATCTGCAGACAGCATTGCCTATCCCATCTCTATTCCTATAAATAGATCCATACAAGAATCAAATGTCCCTTCTATCTGGCATCATGCTTACATCATCCCCCTCCACAAAGGTGGCAAAAATACTGATACCACCAACTTCAGGTCTATTGCCATCCTTTCCCCTCTTTCTAGAATACTAGAGAAAACAATACAAGCACAACTCATGGCACACCTAACACAAAACAATCTCTTCTCCCCTATCCAACACGGCTTCCACACTGGCCACAGCACCATGACTGCCCTTCTTTCCTTTCTTGAAACCATAAACCTTGTAGGTAGGGAGTTCCAACCAAGAAAGTTGTTTCAGGGGCTAAACAGTGGTGTTATTGAAATGAAGAGTTTGTAGCAAAGTTTGCTATTTTATTGTAAGAAGCTTCAAGTTTTCCTAGGTCTATATGCTTCAGGTTGGTGAGTATGGGTGAAGAATAAAGGAGTGCAGAGACAAGGTGAGTTCTTGCAATGTCTATCCTAGTATTGTAGGCTAGAAATTGTTTGTTTCTATAAAGCGTACCTAATTTGTTATGTACTTTCTTTACAGTTTGGGATATGTATATGTCAAATTTCATGTTACTGTTAATCATGACACCCAATAGTTTTGTAAACGATACTGGTGTAATAGTTGTATTACCTATCATTTTGATGAAGAAAGAGGGAGGGATGTCATTGGTTCTTGTGGGATGGAAGATCATAAGTTTTTTTTTTTTACAAGGGTTAAGTATAAGTTGTGATTTGGAAAGCCAGGATTCAATTGCAGAGAAGGACTTTTAGGTTATATCCTGAAGTTTTTGTATGGAAGGGGCAGCACATATAAGTGTAGAATCATCATCATATTGGACTAAAGAGGCAAGAGAGATAGCTGGATTAAGATTATTAATAAAGAGAATAAAGAGAAGGGGACCAAGACTAGAACCCTGAGGTACCCTTAATGTGACTGAGAGTAAGGGAGAGAGATCTTTTTCCCATTTTCCAGCTTGCTGTCATCCTGTTAGTTTCTGAACCATGTGAGTGCAGAGAGACTTACAATTTATTTTAGATAGTACTACTAATAATTTTTAGTGGAACACAGTGTTGAAAGCTTTCCACAAATCAAGAAAGGTGGTTAAAACTATTTTACCTTTATTCCTATATTGATTTACTGTGTCAGTGAAACTCAGAAGGGCAGATGTAGTACTGTGTTTAGGTCTGAATCCATGTTGTATTGTGGCTAATAGACAATTAGCAGTGAGACAGTCCAGAAGTTGAGACTGTAGACACTTTTCAAGAATTTTGGATAGCAAGGATAGAATGGCAATAGGCCTATAGTTTGAAAACTCAGTAGAGTCACCACCTTTATGTATAGCGATTATGTACAAAATTTTCCAGAGAGATGATTTGCTGCTCAGTGATAGAACGGTTGATAAGAAATGAGAATGGGTAAGAAATGGCATCAGCAGACAGTTTAGATATTCAGTTGGTAAGTTATTGGCTGCTATAGTTGTTTTAATTTTTTAAGCATTTTTTATGGTAATTGTTGGAATGGGCTGGCAGGAAAATGCATTTTCATTGTTGTTTGCTGTTAAGGGTGCAGATGTAGGGGATGAGCAGTTATTTTTGGACAGTGATAGTATACTCTCTGTGAGGTATTTATTGAATTTCTCAGCTGTAGTACCTAGACTGTTTGAGTAAGAGTGCTGTGGGGTTGAATCTTGGCTGGGTTGTAGCATTGTTTTTATTGCTGACCAGAATTTTTGTGGGTTATTTTTATGTTTCATTTGGATATTGATATAATAGTTAATTTTATCTTGTTCAATGTGTTTTTTGGCTTTGTTTCTGAGTTCTTGATATGACAGGTGATTAAACTGAGATTTATTTCCATACCACATTTCCCAGGCCTTATATCTCAGTTTGAGTTGAACACTAGTTTCTTTAGTTACCCAAGGGGCATAGTGTACCTTTGCCCCTATTTTCTTTGGTGGTGTTAATTTGTCAAGTATCCTGAGGAAGGTGGAATTAAAATATTCCTCGCCTGCATCTAGGGGCAAGATCTTTAGAGGAGTCCAGTTACAGCAACTGAAGATGGATATAAAGGTTTGGGTGTTGAATTTTTTCTTATTTCTGATATGGTGGTAAATGGTGTGTTTTAGAGGTTTTCTATGTTGTCTAAGTAGGTAGGGTAGTGTATGATCACTAAGACTGTCTGGTAGGCAACCAGAATATTGTGAGTGGGATACTTTATTAGTCAGAGTCCAGTCTAGAATGGACTGTTTCTTTGAAGCTTTGTCTATTTTGGTGGGAGTTTAAATGATTTGTTTAAAACCATGAAGGTTAATATAGTTAGTGGAGTTCTGTGAGTTGCAAGTGAACCAGTCTGTGTTAAAATCATGCAGCATGTTTGTTTCTTGAGGTAATGTATTAGCTGTCCAATGAAGGATATGTTCTATAGTGCCCAGGTTATTTCCAGGTGGAGTATACATTCTTACTATGACTATGTATATTTTGGAATTAATTTTCAGTTTTGTGTAGAGTTTCTCAGTGATATTAAAATTTGGACTAGTTTGATATAATAGTTGTGAAATGGCCATGGTGGCGCAGTTTTTTGCATTGTCGCCTCACAGCAAGAGGTTCTCTGGTTCAGTTCTCAGCTGGAGCCCCTTCTGTGCGGAGTCTGCATGTCCTACCTGTGGTCAAGTGAGTTTTAAAGACATGCAGGTAGGTGCATGTGTGTACGTGTGTGCCTTCTGTGAAGGTTGGGTGCCAGGCTGGCAACTCAGCACCATAAAAACACCACTGCCATTCAGTCTGTGGACCGGTGATCTGCTGTGGCAACTGAGTAGAGTGAGAGGGTAGTGTGAAGTTCTGGAATTTTATTAAGCATGCTTCTGACATTTATATTTAGGATTAAAAGATCTGATCCCTTCCTTGGTAGGTTTAAATTACTCTGAGGTAGTAAGGGGTGTGTGTTAATATGTTGTGCTATAGATGTTATGGGACCAGTGTTTGAGATGACATCACCACTAATTGCAAGATGGAATGTTATGCTTACAAGAGTGTTAACGAATTTGGTTAAGAATTTATCCTACCTGAGGGAGATGTGTGGTGAGATCTCAAAGGGTGGTATGGTGTAGGTGAATTGGTCAAAGAGTGTAGGCTTGTAGACGGCTGGAGATATCTCAAAGTGTATATGTTTTATCTGATGTGGGCAAGGGGATAAAATTTTATGGCAGAATAGTTGGGTGTTTAGCTGGGAATGATAAGAGGTTAGATGAGCTGCTAGTAAGAGAGTTATAAGTGTTGTAATATGTAGTGGTTGCATTTTTTAGTTAAGAAGTACAGTTATAACCTACGATTTAAGAGTTTAGCAAGTGAACTAGTTAAAAGATGTTCTGTGACTATTTTTTGTTGGTGGAACAATCTATGGGTAGTGAAAATTTAAGGATGTTGATTTTGTGAATAAATTATTATGAGTAGTTTCTGAAATAATTCCTAGCAGTGATTTTAGGAGTATAATAACAAGTTGACAGAAAACACCAGGAAGGACCCTGTTGACCAGAGACCTGTAGAGTCAAATATACAGACCAGATACACGAATTTGACCTAGGTTTCGTCTTTATTATACAGACTTCTTCAGAATATGAAGATTATTTA